>NW_010532563.1:1529-15555 GCF_000687285.1 Phaethon lepturus | reverse complement strand
GGAAAGAGTTGTGGAAAATGACAGCAGCCTTCTGTCAGAAGGCATCACCAGCTCAGGGCTGTCAGAGTTTGCTGCTGTTCTCATGCAATATAGGCAGTACCTCTTCCACTGGTAGAAAATGAGTATTGGCAGCCTTTCCATCAGCAGCAGTGCCAGTGCAGGATGGAGGTCTGGTATTTTAAGGTTGGCTCTTTTGTCTGTGCTTGTGAGGAAGCTAGGGTAGTATTTGAGGAAGAGGTTTGATTGAATGGATGCTTCCTAAAGCAACACAAACCTTTTCTGTCTGGATGTACCTCCCTGCTGTAGTCTTCACCCCTGTGCCCAGGTCTGAGCTGGGTGTGTTGCTAAACTGCCTCTGAGCACAAATTCTTCTGCTCTGGGTTCCAGATGAGACTGATCACATCTGTTAGCAGGTACCTCCCCCCAGGCAAGTAGCTGTGAAAGGGGATTTAAGACTGATGTGTGATCTTGCCAGCATGTGCAGGAAGTTTGTGGCTCCAGACTTGGCAAGGAGGCTGTGATTCTTCACTTGCTGAATTTCAGAGACTTGCAGTTTGGAAGCATGTAGAACTTCAGTCTCATGTCTGATGGTAGTATGTAGCAGTGCCTGACCTGGGAAGCTTCTTGTGTCAGTCTGTACGTCAGCTGGCCCTGCTTTGTGGTGGGAACATGGAATGAACAGGGTGGTCTGCTGGATCAGAGAAAGTCCTGCTGGAGCAGACAGGTCCTTCACTGGTGAGGTTGTTGTGGCCTTTTGTTTCCCACAGTTGGTGTAATGGGATGTAGCTATTGTTGTAAGTAAAATAGTGTCTTCAGTTAGTGGAGGATGAGAATTGCAAAGGGAAAGGACAAAGGAGAAATGTCCACCTGAGGCAAATTTAAAGATCGGGCTCAACTTTTCATCATCCAGAGTTTCTTCACTGACTCCTACCGGTGCAAATATGCAGCGCTTTCCTGGAGTTTTCCTGCCTTACAGAGCTGATGGACAGCTGTCAGCCAAAAAGATTTCAAACCTTCCTTGAAGTTTTTATTTTAGTTGCAGTATTAAAAAACCCCCTAAGACTTCCAGACAAATCGCCGAGACCTACATAAGAATCTACTGTTAATTCATTGCAAGAAAAATCCCTTGCTGGAGGAGGTTCTTGCAGGGCAGAGCCTTGTGCTAGCTGAAGGTTGGTTTGCTGCTCTGTCTTGCTTAAAAACTTCATTGCATATTCAGAGAGGAGCAAAGCAGTCCAACTGGAGCTCCTGCTCTCTATCAAAGGCACTGCTAATTAGTCAGACTTGAGGCAGAACATTCTTTGGTGTTTTCTGACAACTTTGTACAAGTTCAGTTTAGGGCACAAGCTGTACTCTGTCAGTCTGGCAGGCCTGCTTCATCCTTTCTGTCTTAGGCATTTAGTGAGTAGATGGCCTGTGAACACTGCGTGTAGCTCATGCTTAAATGATCCAGTGGAATCACAACAGTTATGGAAAGCTTTCCTATATACCAGCTGGCAGGTGCTTGGTAAGTGTTGACCTGACCTGTTGTCCAGCTTACCAACTAAATGCCTCGGAGCTGTAGTCGTGGCATTTTCTCACTCCTGGCACACTGCTACATCCATCCCCCTGCTTCAGAGCTCCTTCCTAGGTGGGTTTGCTGTGCCTTTTGGTGAGTTCTGCAGTGGTTGCTCTGTTACAGGGACAAATACATAATTTCTCTGTACTGAATAATCCAGGGCTCTGTCGTAAGTTTTGGATATTGACACTCAAACCCAGACACACTTGAGTACCTTACTGTGCCTGGTATTTCTCTATCCCTCTCACTGTAGAGTCCAGTTCCTCTAATGGCCACAAACAACATCTTGTTCAGAACAAGTTTTCTTCCTTTTTAATGGAGTTCAGGTCAGAATAAATCTCTTTGAAATGCAAGGCCACTTGTAACGCTTCCTGGAGGAATTCAGAAATACTTAGAGGGAGAGATAGAAGTGTGAACACTTTCTTAAATCCATCCTGCTGCAGCTTCTTACGAACACAGTGGCTTGGGTCTCATGCTTACCCCTCCTTGCATTTGGGTTATTTGTCTTGCCGCTGTACACTTTGTGTGGTGCAGATGGGTTGAGCCAGGTTACCTGGGGTGTGAATAGCTGAAAGTCTTCCTCAGTGTCCCCTAAAATGCAGGATGGATGGGCTGAGGACCTCTGGCTTATTAGAGTTTTTTTATTCGTTCTTGTTTGAAAGACCCAACAGGAAAAAAAGAGAGGGAGGAGTTTTTTACCATTGTGTTGCTCTGGTCCTTCATGACCAAGAGAACTTAATTGTGAGGAGTGGGGACAAATTCCCTAGAAATGTCTGGATTCTAGTAGAGGGCCCCTGATGGTAGTTTCATCCCAGAAAGATGAGTCTCTGAGCTTTTTTTAATTGAAGGTGGGCCAAAGTTGGAAGCTTTCCTCTAATGTGTATCTCAGCTCAGTACACAGGAGAAGTGGTCTCAGTAGTTGAGAGCACACAGGGAAGTGCTCCAGTGAAAACAAACAATGCTGAAATTATGGCAGGAAACTATGGCTGAGGTGAAGCTTGAGATTGCTACAAACTAGCAGGGACTAGCAATTCTGAAGCCGTTAATTGGTGAGAATTGGCTGCAGAACTGGGGCTGTGTCACCAGGTAAAAGTTACTATAATTGGGCTTAAAATCCGCAGCAGTTGTCAGTTAAACTGACCTAATAAGCTGCAAAAGACTTGCAAATAAATTGAGAAGTATGTGCATAACAGAGTCGAAACTCCTGCTTTGGGACGGCTCCAGACTTCGAGTAAACAGTAACTTGCTCCTTCCCCTCCTGCTCTCCCTTATTATTGAGCAGATCTAAAATGTGCCTCCTGCTGATACTGTCCCTACCCACTGCTTAAAGCTGAACAGAGAACCGGCAATTTCACTTCTTTAGAATATGCAAATTTTTGTACCACCTAGACGTCCTGTGCTGCAAAGGAAATTGTTAAATGTCTGCTTTATGCTGAGCATTGCTGGAGCTAATGGGAAGGCTTGAAGGATGGCTTAATTAAGCATTCTCCTTGCTAAGCAGAGGAAGGAGAAAAGCTTTAAGTTGTGGGGTTGGGTGTTTTTTTTTGTTTTCCCTCCAGCTCTCTCTTCTTCAAGCATCTTTCTTCTTTTTTCAGAGGAGTTCCGCAGTTCATGCCTGTGGTAGTACCTCTCTGTAAGACTGGTAGACTCTTCTAGAAACTGTCAGTGGAGGAATGACTGCACCACCTCTGCTTAGGGGTGCCCTGCCACACATGCTTCCTGGTCAGGTGTATGGGACACATGCCCCTGGTTTGAATGCACTAGGGGTGGCTTTGGCCAGACCAGGAGTCTGGCCTGGGCTTAGAAGTGAAAAGACGATGTGAAATGGAAAGGAGAGAGACCCATGCAATATCTCAGAGCCCTACTGCACCCGTCCTCCAAGGCGTCAGTGACTTCACTGATGGTTCTCCAGCCTCATCAGAGGAGGTGAGGAGATGGCCCCAGCCCAGGGCCATCCTCTCTAAGACTTAGCAAGTGCCTGAAGTCTGGGGTTCCCCTTTGTGTGCTCAAACATGAAGCTCCCAGATCAGGTAGGAGCTGGTTCCTGGCTGCGTTTCCCCTGGGGCTCCTGTCTGCCTGCCTGAGGCCGCCCAGCACACCTGCCCTGGAAGGGACAGGCTGAGCCCCCAGTGAATACCCTTGTGCAGGCTTTTATTTCTTAGAGCTTTTGCCAGCAGCAGGAAGATAAAATATGCTGCTGTTACAAATAAGCAGAGAGTGAAAAAGATGCTGGGCTCTTTTCATTCCCGTGATAATACTTGGTTTATCATGCAGGCGGAGTTTAAAGAGAATGGTCTACGTGTAAGATGTGTATTTCTTTAAGAAGAAAGTTTTCGTTTAGCAGCACATTCAGAGTTACTGGCCTTCACTTCCAACAGCAAGGAGACACATGGTTATTTTAAGGTTTTCTCTGAAGTATCACTTTTAAAGTCTCCTTTCTCCACCTTTCATGTTTCAGTTGTGATAAGCTGTATGAAGTGTAAGTAAAAATGTGTTGTTACCTTGATAGGTAAAAAGGCAAATTGGATAAACCTACACCCAGGCAGTTAGTGGCCAAATGGATTTTGGATGGGAGCCTGCCGCAGGTGCCTGTGCCTGGGACCCAGTCACAACTTAGTTGTGCTGGTAGCTGAGGCACAGCAGTCCCCAGTGCCATTTCGGTCCTTGTGGCATTGCAGATGGTGGTAGGCAGCTCTCCCTGGGGTTTTGCCAACCCAGGCAGAGCTGGCATGCCTGGCCACCAGTCCTGCTGATTTGGGGTGCTCCAGACTTTCTGAACTAGCAGGAGAAATGTCTTTATCCTGTCCATTTCTCTTAATCTTAAATCCGGGGATTTTAAAAGATTATGCTTTACACAGCAAAACAAAGGGCCCTTTTCCATACTTTACTGTTGTGTGCGTGTTCTTCCAGTCCGGTTTCTCAAAGGAGTGTTGAGTGTGGAGAACTGTAACTGTGCCTGTATGAAGAATCACATATCCTCTTGGGCTTGGAGGACATTGCCACCTTCAAAAAGTGAAGGATGCTTTTCACTGCCTGATTTCAGAGACATCTCATCCTGACCAGACACACTTCAATGATCTCAATCACTGTGCATGGATATGGGCCAGCTGTGGCCTGGCCGGTGTACCCATGTATCCTACCCACACTGGAGTCAGTGTCACTAAATGTGGCTCTCCTTGTGTCTTGCTGCTTCAGCATGGCACTGCCCTGAGGGCTCTGCTACCGGGACCACATGTCAGAGCTGATAGGAGCCTTTGGAGCAGAGGGGAGCTGGCATGTAGCAGAAGGTAACTTAAACGCATGATTGGGAAGAAAAAAAGCTTCAGATGATGGTGGTGCAAGCCACGCCTTTGTGGCTGATTTTTTTGGGGGGCCTTCCATGGGGTTGTTTTTTTTGCTTATTCCGCAGTTTCCACTTTGTTCAAATGAAACTGCAAATTTTTGATGACCTGATACCCTAGGCTTCAGGTGAGATGCTCTCCTGATTATGAGAGGGTGCTGTTCAGGGTCTGTCTCATGAGACCTGCCAGCTTTCTACTCCAGCAGAGTGAGCTGTGAAACACTGACAAACTTTGAAAGAATTTAAAGTGCTCTAACTGGGCATTGCAGTAGCTGTGATGATACAGAGACAGCTGAGGTTAACAAAAAGAGTGTTAAGCGCCCTAAAAAGTGTTCGTTGTGGCTTTGTGAAATACTCCTCTGCTCCTGTCAGCTACCAAGCATTGTTCACCAAGAGCAGTCCCTGACAGGGTGTCCTTTCCTTCGGCAGCAACACAGAGCAGCTGACAGGGGATGGGGTGCTACATCACTGCTTGAACGGCACCAGGGCATTGATTGCTGTGTCTAACATTGTGGCAACAGCACTTCGCAAAAAAAGTGTTTATGGTTGTCAGCAGCAAGAGGCAGGAGATACTAATGAGGGCTTCAGATTTGGGGAATGCTGCTTTTGGAAAGGCTTTTTGCTTAAGATGCAGGGAGTGTCTTGGCACTGCTGTGAGTCTGGTTGCAGAACTGCAGTTCATTCCAGTAAGGGTAGACATGACCTTCACGTGCCTCTCCCACTACCCACCCTGCTGTATCGGGGACCTGTTGATTTGACAGAATGCTGAGTATTACTGACATGAAAGATATCTGAGCTCTTGAAGGACTGGGAGATGTTGTAAGGTTCAGTTTCATCCCAGACTTGCTGGATCAAGTCCTTTCCGAGTCAGAAGTGTGTGTTGAAGAGTTCATCCTTTCTTTCACCTTCCCATAATTGTTCCTCTTGTGAGACCTGCTCTCTGAGCAAGTTGTTTTGTTGCTTTTTCTGGGTGCTGTTTTAAGGGACTTTTTTTTTTTAGAAGTGCTTGGGAAAGAGCTCTGCTTCCTGATTTTTCCTTTTTCCTTTAGGTATCCTTGTCCTATCAGTGATCTGAACAGACTTGACAGATCCTTCTTCCATCATTTCAGGTTCAGGATGGTGGTGCATGTCATCAGTATTCAGGGTCTTTTGAGTTGAGACTTTGTTAAAGATCTCTGGAGAATTCATCCTGCCACTGAGCTGTCTGTCTAGTGTACAGGCAGTGCTTGAAACTCACTGTGGATCCTTTGCAGAGCTAAGGATCATGACAAATTGACTTGCAAAAAAAAAAAAAATCCTGAGAAAAAAGCTTGTAAGTGCAGATCTTCTGATGGCAATGGAGGTTCATATGGCTTCATTATATAAATGAGGAGTAGCCCATCTGCTCCTTGTACCTTCATCTGTGAATGTGGACATCTGATGCACCCATGATGGCGTAGTCAGAGCCTGCTCAAGCCTTCAGACGTGGGGAATCTCTGAGCATCTGCATGCTTGTGTGCCACTGCACTCTGAAGATAGGCTTCGCAGCCATCTTGGCTATAAAAGTGAGTCCACTTGAAGCACTAACAGCTGGATGTCCCCAAACAACATGTTAAATGAGGGTACAGCTGACCACAGAATCACTTCTGTAGATAGCAGATAAGTGGTACCCTAATTAGGTAGTTTTGTGAAGGCATGTCGCATGCTCGGAGACAGGCTCCCTGGGATGGTGATAAGTTGTGTTCCCTCTAATAATTGTCCAGATAAAACCATGATAGCCTGGCGTTGTAAATAGCTGTTTCTTCTCCTCATATCAGGGTGAATTGCCCAGCACATCTTGGTATCGGCTGCCTGATAGCACCCTAGCTGTCGCTGGGCTTTCTTCTTGCCATTTCGGAGAGCTGCAGCCTGTCAGTAACCTCTCATGGGGTCCATGTGGTGCTTTTCAGAGGAGCTTGTTCACCTCCTGGTAGCGGTGGTTTTTTTCCAGGCTATCATTCCAGAGTGGCAGTTCCTTTTGGTCTTGTTGGGGTTTGAGTGAAGAGCACTTCTCAGGCAATTGCCGTTCAAGAAGGTTTTAGCTCCTTTGCTGACCTATGCTCCAAATGTGTGCATGTAACATCTACTTTTCCAGTGTGCTCACGTGGAGCTGTGGTGTAAGATGTACCGTATCCTTGTGACTACCAAGTCAAAACTTTCCTTCCTTTCTTCTCCATGGTCAGTGAGAATCCTATCTAGGTTTGAAGAGAAGCGTTGAAAAGAAGGCATTCTGTCTGCCATAACAGACACGTGGAGGCTACATTTCTCTGAATGTCCTTTAAAGGCACTTCTTTGGGATGTAAAAGTCAGGCCAGCTTTCCAGGCTGCCCTTCCATGAAGCTGATGACTTGGTTACTTCTCTTGAGGAGCTCTCTTCTCATTGAGGGCTATCTCAGTGCAACGCTGTTGGGAGCTGCTGCTTCAGAGCATGGTGTAATGAGGGCTGAACTGGCAGGAGCTACGTTTTAAGTGTGTGCTTCTTACTTCACGGTTTCCTTGTGCTTTGATGAAAATTTTATCTGCTGTGTTTGGTGCCTACATGATGCTTCCCTGCAGCTCTGCTAGGGATGGAGGCAGGAAAGGAGCAGCGGGGGGTAGCAGGGAAGAGGCAGCAACAGTTCTTTATGCAGGAAGGCAGCTTAAACAAATTTTAAACCCTTAGTTAAACATTAACTGTTAATTATGGCTTTAACACAGAGTAAAGGTGACAGTGATTATAAGTGACTTGTGACCTGGCATGTTGCTTACTGTAAATTGATGATCGAATCAATTGTCTTTCTGAAGCATGAATTAAAATAGCTGGTACCAACAGACTTCTCTCTGAACTTCAAAGCGAGCGTATGCCTTGCTGGTTTTCGTGGCTGAGTTGCTGCCAACCTGCTCTTAAGGGAAGGAAACAAATATTGGAGCAGAGTCCTGGTTGGAGCGCGCTGTTCTTCTATGTGCAGGAGCAGCAAACGCTTTGAACGTGATCCAACTCTCTGCATCTTCAGGGCCGTGTGTTTCCCCTCCACTTCTCTTTGGATTGTGTAGCCATTAGGTGGAAATGAAAGAGATGAACTGATCAAACACTTCTTAAATGGCTTTAGGGTTGCAGTTTGAATATTTTTTTAATTAGCTTCATGTAAAAGACTTTATTACTTCAAATAGCAGCCATGAAACCAGAAGACTCACAGTTTGAGCCTTTGTTTTTATGGTACACAAGAAGTCTCAATAGCTGTGGGTTTTATACCTAGCTAGACACCCCAAACCACAACTAACAGCCAGTGGAAACATCAAGTGATTATCTTTTAAGTATGCCTATCAGGGACACATAAAAGGAAGTGCTGGGTGGGGATAATATTAGACTGACAAGTAGCAGAGTAGAAGTCAGTTGCATTTTAACAGGAGCAAAGATGCTTTTCTCTAGTAACGTGCAGAACACGCATATCAAGTATAATGATTTTTTTCCCCAACCTTTCTTTCCTTGTCCTAGTTGCTAGAAATTCATGCTGTGAACTGGAGAAATGATTTAAGCATTTCTACCTCTGATTCATTTTCAAAGCGAAGAAATCAGCCGAAGGGTTGTCCAGCAGTTTTCCTTCTTTAGGAACTTCCTCTCCCCTTTCTCCTGGTCAGGGTTGGTGCTAGAAAGCGCTGCCAGCCTGAAGCTGACTGTGAATATCTTGTGTTACAATGATCCTTGTTAACCCCCAGTTTTGGAAGGTTTGGCAATAAAAGGCAGCCTGTTAAATGAGACTGTGATATGGGATTTTGTGAGTCTGGGTAAACCAGCACAGTGACTCTGCACTGACTTTGTTACTGTGAATCCTAGTTTGTGCTAGGCTAGAAGTCTTTCCTTGTGTGTTTCTGGCAATCTTGGAAATTGGTCTACTGTTTTGTGCTTTTATTATCCCAAACTTTAAATTGGGGGCAGCATTTGAGAGAGCTGCATTGTCCTGATTCAGACTCACAGTTGTCTGGCAGGGTGGCATTTGAGTCATGGGTTTTGTGTGGCTCGGAGAATACAGACCAACTAAAACCCGGCTTCTTCAGGGTCATTGGAGGAAGATGAGTAATCTGGCCGACCTCATAGCTAACCCTGCTCTGAGCAGGAGGTTGGACTAGAGACCTACTGATGTTCCTTGCAGCCCTAATTATCCTGTGATCCTGTGGTGCCTTTCAAGGATATAAAATGAATGAGGTGTAGATTTTGAGCATCATGTGATGCTTCATCTTCTCATCCTTTAGTCTGTAAAGCATCTGTTTTCCTTGCAAGTACTGCTTTTTTTGCCTTCTGGTTAGCAGGCTGTAAGTCGATACCCTCTAAGGAGCAGGATTCCCCATTTTGCTACTGGTAATTTGATTTATGTTTGCAGAGATCACCACTGCAGCTGAGCCAGCTGAGCAGGCAGTAGTGGCTACGGCTGCTGAAAAGAGTGTCAAAAATTGGTTTGGGCTTCTGGTATTCTTGAGCTGATGGAAGACAGGGCATCTTTTGAACGGACCTCCTTTGATCCTCAGAACTTCTGTAGGAGACAGATGATGGGTTATCCTGTGGAAAGATTTCCAAGGATTTTTCTGATTTTTTTTTTTTTCCGATCCCCTCTCTGCCGCCCCCCGCCCCGCCCCACCCTGCTGTTCATCCTGTGGATGATGGAGGGACGAGGCTGACTTTTCAGCAGTGTTTTGGTACTATCTGCCCTCTGACAAATGAGGGAAATACCCTCTGTATCAGTATTCCGCCGTGAGTATCTCAGAGGTGCCAGCTGCAGCAACATCGTGAGCAGCAGGATGTTGAAATACGTTAACAGGCACATCGGGAAGCAGCGTGAATACATGTGCTGGGTGTGTTTTATCCCAGGTGCTTAGTGGCTTTGGGGACAAGAGGGATCTCCATGTTATGCTTGTATGCACCACCACTCCAACGCAGATCTTGCAGCATTAGACCAGCACTTGAAAACCAACTCAAACAGCTCGTGAGTTCCAGGGAGGAGAAGGTACTGGTTCCGCCTGCAGGTGGGGAGGCGGAGGGAAGGCATGGTTGGGAGAGGCACCAAAGCAGGCGAGCTTTTGGCAGCAAGGTCAGGGTAGCCATGTAGCAAGTGAGGTAGGTGATCCAAGTCCTGATCAGTGACCCAAGAGGTTCCCCTTTGAAATACAGAGGAGGGGGAAGGGAGTCACTGCTTAGAAACAGTTCTGGTTTATATGCAGAGAAAACTGACCCTATGCCTAGATACTGGTTTCCTTCTAGTGAGGCTCTCGTGACCCTAAAGAGGGGGAGGGATGGGGTGGGGGCTGCAGATGAGGGAAAGGCTTTGCTGGGTACAGAATCTGTCACTGTCTTGGTGTGTGCCAGGACTCCAAGACTGGTGAGGATCCAAGTGCAAGTGAGAGTGATGGGGCAGGGGAGGCTAGCAAAGAACAAAACACTGGGAGTACTTTGTGATCCGTTGCTGGTGCCGCAGTGGTGTGGACAGGCCTCTCGGTGGTTGTGCCCTGCGAACAGGAAGGGGGTGTGGGCGAGGGGGAAGGGTAGGAGCAGGTAAATATGGTGAGAAGCAATAGAAATCTCAGATGAGGAAGATGGTGAATCTTCTAGGAGACACAGGGCTATCTCCCAAAGGCAAAGAGTAAGTATCCAGGCAGAGTTTCCCAGAACAGGGTTTGAAAAGCACAAGTGATGGGTAGCATGGATGACCTTGTACAGGAAGGGAGGTGGCCTGAAGGGTGTTCTCAGGGTCTCTCTGGGGTGGGCTTGCTATTGAGTTAATACTCATCTTCCTCCAAGTCCTGTGTGAAGAGTTGAATGTATTTTATGGGGATTTCACTGCACCCATTCCATTTGTGCTAATCCACAAAGTTCTGGGTGTTTCTTTCAAGGGCCACTGTATAGATCAAGAACAATTGACCATGTAATGCTAAAACAGAGTAAAATGTACAGGTGATCCCTGTGGGATGCTGACGGTGGTGTTTTGTTATCCTAGGACCTCGCCAGCTGATGAAAAGAGCAGTTCTTGGATAGGAACGAGACCTACCTCTGCGCACACGGAGATCTCTGCGTCACATCTATGTTTTGGGAAAAGGGGCAAGAGAGCTATCTTGTTTTGAGAGTGTGAAGTGGGGCTTCTGTGTTTATACACAACCTGATTTTCCTGAAGTTGGTTTTGTTTGCCATATTCTGAGGCTGTTTCCAGAAAGATCAAGTCCTGCTGTAGGAGAGAGGAAGGTGTTTCTCCTTTTCTCCCCTGCACACTCTTTGAAGAAAACTCTTTCCTGACATCCTTCCTGTTGCAGGAAGGCTGCTTTTAGGGAACCTGTAAATGGGAGTAGGATGCCATGAAGTTTTATATTGTTTATACAGGTTGTTCTTTAAAAAATAATGTTTGATATTTTTGTTCTGAAAAAATAAACCAACCTGAGAACTAATGCTGGCAGGACTTGTGCCAATTTATTGTGCAAGAGTGATTCATGTCTCTCAGTGTAAGGAGCTGGAATTTGGAAATAGGGTCTGGTTTGTTGCTGTATAGCTAGCTCCCTTCTTGGGCAACAGCATGTTATGCTCTTTGTTTTGGCTGAATGTTCCTGTGAATAGTGATACTAAATTTCAAATTACTTAGAAACACCAGCCTTATCCCCTACAAATATTGCTGACTCTAACTTCGATCAAGTCTGTTTCCTTCTGGAGCAAAATCCGCTGTGTACTCCCCATGTCTTTCTGAATATAAGCCGTAGTGGTGTGGCTGAGATTTAATAAATGCAAAATGAAATGCTTCTTAGTGAGAAAGTTTTGCAGGTAAATGCAAAACTAACAAGAAGCCATGGAGGAGGAACCTGGTAACATGAAATGATGTTTCCACGGTATTTGTCTTGCCTGTGTTTGACTAGGATGGGTCATGTCTTCTAAACATGATTCAGTGCCTTGTTGACTCGCCAGGCAGGGAGGGTTGCCTGTGGTCACTGTGTGATCCAAGGTGGCCCCTTGCCAGGAGAGAAGTATCTGAAGCGGTCTTGTTCTGCCAGCGCCTTTATGGCTTTTGGATTCCTTACCACCACACTTTGACGGTGGCTTAAAATAAAATGCCCTCTTCGTAGGATGTCCCAAAGAGGAAGGGGAGGTGGAAGGTTAGGAAAGCTTTGGGTTGGCAGCACCTTGTAAGCACACTTCTGGACTCTGCTGCTTGTCTACTTGTTCTGGTCCTCTGTGCTTTTGGAGGAAGGATGGCTTGGTCTCCGAGAGGAGGGCAAATCCTGCTGTGCTGTTTAGTTTGAAGAAAAGAGACCTAAAGGGAGTTTGGGGTTTGGGTTTTGTCATCTGTGGCCCAAGATGAATCCAGTGATTTTTTTTTTTTTTTTTTTTTTTTTTTTCTCCCCAGATCTGCTTTTTTCCAGAAGACTCCAAGAGCCTTCCTGGTGATCAGAATGGAAGAAATGGAGTTCTATGATACTAATTCTCTTAATCATACACTGTGATGCTTTGTCCTGATGAATAGCATGCAGTGATAATACGCACCTGAAAACCAAGCATTGCGTGGAAGGTTGTCGGCGAGACTTTTAACTGAGCTGGGCTGGCAACTCAAATCTCTCGCTGTGATTGAAAGATCACAAGCCTGGGCTCTCGCTTGTCCGACGGCTGGCTTCTTGGGTTTGGACTCCTGCCGCCATTGCGGCCAGGGCTTCCCAGCTGTCCTCCTGTCACAGGCAGCCCTGTCCCCTCTGCTTGGCGTTCCTCTTTTCCAGGAGGGTATTAAAGCTGTCCCCCCATCAGTCCCCCTTGGGTTGGTGGTAAGGGGGGGTGGATGTCTGGCCGAGTCCTTTTTCCTGGGTCGACACTAGATGGCAATGCCTCCCTCGTAATGCTTTGCCAAAGGCAAGTGGCAGGGGTTCGTTTCTGGTGGGCTTTAAATCTGGATATTGGTCTTTTTCTGTACAAATTGTTACAATAACTTGCTTTGATCGATAGCTGATGCCTCTTCCCTACAAGAAGTGGAGAACTTTGTGCTTCCTGATTGTTGGGATAAGATAGGTCTGAAGACATAAACGTGGCCAAGTTTTCCAGCAGGAGCCTTTCACGGAGCTTCCTCAGCCTCTGCTCTGACGTGGGACGTGCTGGCATTTCTATGACAGCCTTTGGGTGATTGGGTTGAGCAAGCACGGCCGGCTGGATCTGCAAATGGAAACTTGGTGCATCCATGTCCATTGATGACCTTGCCAAGGCAGGACCTTCTGCTCTCAGAACTGTAGGGACAAAACTCATTGTGAAAGGTGTTTGGCCTGCTAAATCTGAAATGTAGAAATATGTGTCAGTGGGGTGGCTCGCTGTGGCACAGTAGGAGCTTTTTAAGTCCCTGGAAGGTTTGCTACTGTCGTCAGCGGTACACACTGCAGGAATGGCTACCGCCCTTCCCTGAGCTGTCTCCCAGCCCAGGCCAATAACTTGTGTTTGACCCAGAGTCTGTCTCCAGGTTGATGGCCAATTTACTGCTGTATGAGAGACTTCCCATGGTTAACTAGACTTTGCTGAAGTGCATTTTTTCATTTTTCTTTACAAAATAATGGCAAAAAAATACTTTTCTGATTTTTTAAAAAATTCATTTATTATTAAAGGAAGAAATACAAACTTTCAGCCTCTGGGCAAAATCAAAGATGTGTTTGGATCTTGACTTGGCATTAAAACAGAAATACAAGTCCTTGAGTAAAACAGACAAAAATCTCAACAGAGAACCATGCTTTCTGATTGTTAATCAAAAAGCGCAGGCCTTTGAGAAGTTTGCCACTGGAATTTTTACTTTTGGCCAAAATGCATTTTGGGCCAAATGCCTTCCCCCCCCCCCCCAAAATAGTTTGACAAACATCTTCAGCATGTTAACTTGCAGCTCTGGAGCTTTTCTGAGCATTTGCTCGTGTTTAACCAAAACCTGAGGTGTTGTATACCCTCAACTCATCAATTAAGCTCCTTGGGCTTGAAGACAAAGCGTATGTGAAGTGTGAATCACAACCTCTGTGTGTCACCCGTGGGTCAGGTCTCCCAGCTTGTTGCCCCCCTTGCAGCCCTGCTCTATGCTGGTGAGCCCCCGAGGGACACGGCGAGGCCACGCACCCCAGCTCGGTGCCTTGAGCTGAAGCAAAAC
>NW_010532563.1:829-1508 GCF_000687285.1 Phaethon lepturus | reverse complement strand
GATGCAGAAACCCTGGAGAGTGTTGGTGGGTGTTGGTGTGGCCACCATGTTGTGGGCTGGGCTCTGCCGGGGGCGAGGGTTGGCTGCGATCACCCGCAGGTAACGGAAACGTGTGGGAGAGCTAAAGATGGGGTGAGACGTCCAGGGCATGGGGGGACCCCTTGGTGGGGATGTGGATGCTGGAAGGTGCTCCAGGTTTTGGCACCTCCTGTTATGTCTGCGCTCAGCCCTGCGGGGGCTGGTCACAGGTCCCCTCCCCCTGGCACAGGGTGTTGGGGTGGGAGTTGCAGCTTCCACCCCTCTAAATCTTCATGCGGTGCGTGGGGCACCCGAGCCTGGGCTGGTCCCAGCGGCTCAGCCTGGGTGGGTGGCTCAGCACCCTCCACCGCAGCCAGGAGCAATCCTGCTGGTCGCTTGGGCTGGGTGCTTGGGGCTGCTGCCACCCACCGTGTCCCCTCTGCAGGTGGCAGTGCCCTGGGGCAGACCAGAGGAGAGGCAGAACTGGTCACTGTGGGCAGGGACCGAGGACCCCCGTGGCCCTGGAGCCTCTCGCCTCTGCCCGACACCGTGTGCCCCGGCACAGGGACAGCCTGGGACGGGGACAGGGGACTCGCGCCCTTATTTCAACGTCTGGCTCTGAAAGTCAGTGGAGTGGAAACCCCTCGGTGCTGCCAGCCAC
>NW_010532563.1:0-239 GCF_000687285.1 Phaethon lepturus | reverse complement strand
CTCCCCTGCCCCCTCGTTTGTGTTGGCACGGGCCGGTGAACGAAGCCGGTTTAATTGGCAGTTGTGTTTGTGGCCAGGGTGTTATGAAAAGGTTTTCTGTCTCCCTCTGTAAGTTACCCTGAATATGTTTTCACTCTTAATATAATATTCACTTCATTATTAGCTGAAAGAGGCTCTTTTCAGAGAGGGTTTTTTTTCCCCCCCCTTCTTCCAAAAATATATTAAACAGCCCCTTCATG
>NW_010532562.1:43401-52535 GCF_000687285.1 Phaethon lepturus | reverse complement strand
GTCTTTTCCAACCTTAATGTTTCTGTGACTCTGTGATTATGTTGTTGCATATGAAACATTAATTAACATTTCAAGTTTATGATGTCATCCAGGAAAAAAGTTAAGGTGATCTGTCCAAAGGCAACATGGACTTTAGAAATGATTGTTCAGCAAGGAGACATTCCTTTTTAAGTGACTGTCCATGAGCATCCTCAGTCCATTTTAAATACAACAAATAAGAACATAAGGAGAAAGCAGAAATAGCAAAGAAGGAAGTCAAGCATGAACAAAGAGAGGGAAATAAAAATTTTCAATTAGTCAAATATTTAATTGCTCAGCTCCCTCTTGGGTACAATTGACTGAGAAGAGAAAGCAGAGGGCCCTGAATTTTAAATTTGCTCATGTGTGACAGTTTTGTCTCTCCAGACATTCACAAAGTACTGTTTAAAGCTTGTAATATTAAACAAACTTTAATGCTGATCAATTCTGATTGATACCCCTTTTAAGGTTTGAGATATTAAAATGTAACAATGACTACTGTATACTGATCACAGAAAAACTTGGGTAGGAATGGACACCTGGAGCTTTTCTAGTTTAGCCTCAATGCTGCTGCCACAAACTTTGGTTGACATGGCGTGACCTCATGTAGAACAGTGAAAACATATTTGAGAGAAATAAATAAATAAATAAAATTCAAATGGCATTTCAGAAACTGACACACGCAATTTTTAAAATCAAACAAACCAGAGAGTATATTTTGCTGCAAAATCAAAATTTAATTTTATTCCAAATCGATTTAAAAGTTTCCTATTGTAAAGAAAAATTTTTTTTTTTCAATGAGTTGTAAGGCATTCTCCTGTTAAAAAGACAAAACTGTTCAGGACAAAACCCTTATTTTTTTAGGGTGAAGGGTGTGGGAATTATTCTTGTAAACATTCTCAAATAACAGGACTGTGGGAAGTATAATATAGACACAACTATAATTTCCCACTCACCCTAATTAATAGACAGGACGAGGCATCTCTGAGGTGTGGTCAAGGCAGTAGATGGCCGAATTCTCCTTACGAGGGTACCTCTCTCCAGAGTGGTAACTCTGCAATAAAGGCCCACAGGAGTAATAAAATGGATCTGAAAAGGGCTGTACAGTGAAAGTGCCTTTTCCTTTCTTCGAATCATAGAGTCATATAATAGTTTGGATTGGAAGGGACCTTTAAAAGTCATCTAGTCCGACCTCCCTGCACAGAACAGGGACATCTTCAACTAGATCAGGTTGCTCAGAGCCCCGTCCAACCTAACCTGGAATGTTGCCAGTGATGGGGCAATCTACTACTTCTCTGGCCAACCTGTGCCAGTGTTTCACCACCCTCACTGTGAAAAATTTCTTTCTTCTATCTAGTCAAAATCTGCCCTCTTTTACTTTAAAACCATTACCCCTTGTCCTATCACTATAGGCCCTGCTAAAAAGTCTGTCCCCATCTTTCTTAGAAGCCCCCTTTAAGTACTGGAAGGCTGCAAGAAGGTCTCCCCAGAGCTCACCAACTCTCTCAGCCTGGCCTCATAGGAGAGGTGTTCCATCCCTCTGATCATTTCTGTGGCCTCCTCTGGACCCGCTCCAACAGGTCCATGTCTTTCTTGTGCTGAGGGCTCCAGAGCTGGATGCAGGACTCCAGGAGGGGTCTCAGCAGAGTGGAGTAGAGGGGCAGAATCACCTCCCTCGACCTGCTGGCCACGCTTCTTTTCATGCAGCCTGGGAGATAGCTGACCTTCTTGTCTGCGAGCGCACACTACCTGCTTGCGTCCAGCTTTTCATCCACCAGGACCCCCAAGTCCTTCTCGGCAGGGCTGCTTTCCATTCTTTCATCCCCCAGCTTGTACTGATGCTGGGAGTTGCCCCGATGCAGGAGCAGGACCCTGCACTTGGTCTTGTTGAACCTCATGAAGTTCACACGGGCCCATTCCTCGAGCTTGTCCAGATTTTTCTGGATGGCATCCTGTCCCTCAGGTGTGTAAACTTGTGCCACTCAGCTTGGTGTCACCTGCAAACTTGCTGAGGGTGCACTCAATCCCACTGTCTATGTCATTGATGAAGATATTGAAGAGTACTGGTCCCAGTATGGACACAACTTGTCACTGATCTCCATCTGGATATTGAGCCATTGACCACTACCCTCTGGATGTGACCATCCAACCACTTCCTCATTGACCCAACAGTCACAGAATCACAGAATCACTAAGGTTGGAAAGGACCTTCAAGATCATCAAGTCCAACCATTAACCCAACGCCACCATGACCCCTAAACCATGTCCTGAAGCGCTACATCCACACGTTTTTTGAACACTTCCAGAGATAGTGACTCCACCACCTCCCTGGGCAGCTTGTGCCAGTGCTTGACCACTCTCTCTGTAAAAAAATTTTTCCCAATATCCAATCTAAACCTCCTCTGATGCAACTTGAGGCCATTTCCTCTTGTTCTACCACTAGTTAGTTGGGAGAAGAGACCAACACCCACGTTTTCACAACCCCTTTTCAGGTAGTTGTAGAGAGTGATAAGGTCTCCCCTCAGCCTCCTCTTCTCCAGACTGATCCACCCATCACATCCATATCACCCCAATTCAGAGAGAAGTATGTTGTGGGGGGACTGTGTCAAAGGCCTTACAGAAATCCAGATATACAACATCAGTAGCTCTTCCCTTGTCCACTGTTGTGGTCACTCCATCATAGAAGGGTTCTAGGTTGGTCAGGCAGTACTTGCCCCTGGTGAAGTCATGCTGGCTGTCTCAAATCACCTCCTTGTCTTCCATGTGCCTTAGCATAGCTTCTAGGAGGATCTGCTCCCTGATCTTCCCAGGCACAGAGGTGAGGATGACAGGTCGGTAGTTCCCAGGGTCGTCCTTGCTACCCTTTTTAAAAATGGGTGCAATGTTTCCCTTTTTCCAGTCTCCAGGGACTTTACCTGACTGCCAGGACTTTTCAAATACCATGGAGGGTGACTTGGCAACTACATCAACCAATTCCCTCAGGACTCTGGGATGCATCTCATCAGATCCCATAGAGTTGTGTATGTTCAGGTTCCTCAGGTGGTCTTGGTCCTGATCATGTTTTACAGTGGAGGGACCTTGTTCCTCCAGTCCCTGTCTTGCAGTCCATCCACTTGAGAGGTTTGGGAAGAAAGATTCTTGTAGGTTTAAAGGGAGCCTGAGATGACCAGCTCAGATAAAAACCTTTACATCTGGTTGAAAGAAAACCATCCCAGAAGTGAAGCAGTGTTGACAACCAGCTGAGGGATAAACCCTAGCTATTACTTTGCAGTGATGGCAATATTTGACATATGTTGTCTGCTGACATTTTATTGCCAACAGTCTTTGGCCACAAAAGCTAATGTTTTGTATATAAAAGCCTGTGCATACAAGGAGAAGAATCTACAATCGTCTTGAAGAGGGAGATTACACTAAGTGAAATAAGTATTCTTTTTCCACATGTTTTTGCCAGTACATTCATGAAGAACAAAAAAATTGTACTGTGGTTTACATTTGTCATCACTCTTCCTCAAGGACAAGGTGTCTATATAGAGAAATGAAAAAAAAAAAAAAGATGCTGAGAAGTTGCATCTCTGAAAGTTTAAAATAAAAAGAGTCTTCCTGCCTCACTGTTTTTTTTTATTTTGTTTTGGTTTTTTTCTTTGTTTGTTTGTTTCATTTTAAAGTAAATGCCAGTGACACTGGATGCCTTTTTTGGAGGCATTGCACATTTAATCAGCCACATACAGTCTTCTTGAAGTGAACCAGAGCTAAGTGAAACTATCATCCATTTCTCTTGGCACTTTGGATTGATTTGAGAGTAAGACATTTGCCCTAGGGGAGAGAGGCATTGCGTCCGCACAGAGCTGAACCAATGTTTTCTAATTAATAATTTATTCAGCTCATGCATTTCTTTGTCTGCATGTAACAGAACACCCCTGGGAAGATCACTGAGAGCAGAGGCTGAACTTGGGACCTTGAATCTGAAACCATGAATGTCTAATGCCAAAAGCCTCATCTTTGTCTAACAAATCTGCTTCAGCATCATAACCCCGTTATGGGGTCCCTCCACTCTAGAGAGTGCTGTTTCCCTGGATATCATTCAATCACTTTTTAACTGGCTGACTGACACCCGGCCAAATCCAGTCTTTTATTAAGTAATTCATTAAATTTATTAAATTACACAGAGCCCATTTAAGTGACCCAAATTAGCATAACGTTAATAATACACCATGTTTAACAGAAGAAATACAAGATGCAGTTTTTCCCTGCCAAGTTTCCAGTCCAGTTTTTTGCTGGGGTTACCAGGTTGGTGCCACAGACCAGAATCAGTCATTTCCAGCCTTGTCCCTCTCAAGACAGCTCATGTCTATGTTGTGGGACCCCAAACCCCATTGCAGTTAACCCAGAAGAAAAGGACAATTTTGGGTAGTGATCAGTTTTGAGGGGAGGGATTTCTCCTTCTCTCCTGTGATCTACCAATGCTTTGAGATACCTTGCTCAGATGTTGCTGGGATTTTTAAGAAATTCTTATTATCATTACCTAGAAAGCAAGAGAAACCACACTGAGCAAGGCCAAAGACTAGCTCAGCCTCCTGTCTTCAACAGGGGAGGGCTGCAAATACCTGACAAGAGGACATGAGGACAGGGATAACCATCAAGTTGTGCTTCTCTCCCACGTAGGAACTTGCAGGTTTGGCAGACTTCCCAGCCCAGGCACTGCCCATAGGCTGTATCCATTCAGACTGATCAAAGTTCAAGCAAAAAGTTAATTACGCCTTTTGGCTCCTTGTGCTGACATCAGCAAATGAACAGAGGTTTCTGGGAAGTTTGGCAAGACGGTTTTGAGTACTTGCATAATACTAGTGCGAAAATGCTACTTGTTTGCCAGGGAGATGCATGAGCAAGGTCACACCACGACAACACGGCTATCTGCATACCTCGTCCACAGATGGAGAGGGATTTTCTTGAGCGTCTTAGCTATAAAAAGTCATTGCCAAAATTATTTCAGAGTAATATTTTTCTCCTGGAAGCATTTGAAAGCATTATGAGCATTTATGGAGGGACAACAGAGGTTTTTCCAACCTAGCTGGACATGTTGTGTGATGTTATTTGCCGCTGCTGCCACTGGATGAGCAGAAACTCTGCTTCCAGTGGGACAGCTGGTGTTTATGGCCATCATGGTTTCTGAAAAAAGTCCCTCCTGTCACACTTATTTTTTTCAACTGTTCACAGAAGATAAACTCCGAAGAGCCACGAGTGCAATTAGAAGATTATTAAGTCGCTTTTTTTGTGCAGACTTTGTCTACCTCACTGACCAAACAAAGTGTAACGGCCACAGTGGCACAGTGTACAGGAATGTAATAAATGCTGGGGTCTTGTTACATATATAGAAAGGTAGCCATCACCTCCTAGTATTGGTGCTGTGATGTGTTAGGGGGTCCTGCTGTAAAACACTGGCCAGTAAAAAACTGCTGACAGTGCGCTGTATGGACTGTCACACTTATTTTTTTCAACTGTTCACAGAAGATAAACTCCGAAGAGACACGAGTGCAATTAGAAGATTATTAAGTCGCTTTTTTTGTGCAGACTTTGTCTACCTCACTGACCAAACAAAGTGTAACGGCCACAGTGGCACAGTGTACAGGAATGTAATAAATGCTGGGGTCTTGTTACATATATAGAAAGGCAGCCATCACCTCCTATAGCTCTTCTGATGTGTTAGGGGGTCCTGCTGGCCAGTAAAAAACTGCTGACAGTGCACTGTATGGATCAATCAAAGAGCAGATGTCAATCAGCTGAATTCAACACAGTAAAAGGAGCTTCTTTTTCCCCCTCCTCCCTGGTGTACCACGGCAGGAGTACCTATAATTTTGAACTTTGAATGAATTGTTTGCTATCCCAGAGATCTAAAACCAGATTAATTGTTTTATGGGCAGTAACAAACAATTATACTATATCTGTTTGGATTTTTTTTTGGTGTGGGCTACTTGACAACAGGATCTTTGTCAGCTAGTGCTTTTATGGGAAGGGTGGGATTTTTCAAAGGTGGTGAAATAATTTAGGAGCGCAGATACAAGTGGATCTTTTTGTTTTGTGCTTCCAAATAACATGGGACTAGTATAATTTAGTCACGATTTTTTGTTTTCCCCACTGCAATCTTCTACGTGCCTGAGGTTTGGCTGCAAAGTGTGAACACAGTCAAAAAAATCCTGGGAGGTCTAAGAAAATCAGCACACAGGTTGTGGTGGATACATGAAATCCTTTGCACGCCTCTCTGGAGAGACCTGGTCTGTTACAAAGTACGTAACAGGGAGCATCTCACCCGAAAGAGTTGCAGAGAAATGTATAGGGACCTCCTCCCTCTCCATGCTCCACGTCAGGGAAGTCAGAGAACCAAGTTTGAAACTCTCCATTGTTTAGTTTGCAGTAGGGACTGGGAACACCACCTTCTCTCTCTGACAAGACCCCACGGGTCTTTTTGATACTTTTCCAGCTGGTCCTGAGCCCATGAAGTTCTCATCTGGAGCTTTTTTCCTCAGACAGGGAGGTACCAAGGACCTGGCCTTTATTCTGCCCTGCTGGGGAGCTGCTGTTGTTAGGGATCCCTCCCGGCGCCCATGAACTTCCCATGTGCCCTGGAGGTGTCAAAGCTAAAGATTTTGGTTTTGGCATGACTCATCTGTCTTTAATTTTGTGTATTTGCTCAGGTGCTATTTTTTGTGAGTGTAAGGTTCAACAATGTCAATTATTTTTATGTCTTTATTTACAGCAAGCTAGCAACAAAAAAAAAGCCACTTACGGAATTGAGATCCCCTTCTTAACTTGATTTGAGCGATTTTTCCTGAAGAATGTAGTGAAACAAGCCATAAAGTGCTTCAGAAATTCTGTGAGTCCCTGAGGCAGAGGAATAGCTCTAGAAAACGCACTTAACTGAGAATGTGCAAAATGGCTTATATGGCTTAGTAGAAAATGTCCTGAGCTTCAGTTTTGTAAATGTGTTAGTTCAGAGATGTGGTAATAAATATTAATTTTATTTTGACATTTGAAAGAGACATTTGAATGCTGCACATGTGCAGTGCAGAATGATTAAAAATTATTGTGGTGTATGAAATTTATGTTTTAGCTAGTGTGATTACATCCTTCTAAAAATGTGCAAGGCTGTAATCTTTTAAAATTGTTTTTGCAGTAGAGAGATTAAAATTCAGTGAAGCACTTCATATATTTTTAAACAATCATGTTAATTTGGAAGTGACTCAGATAACATTCATTCTATTTTAAACTATATTCTATAAGTCATAATGATCCATGTTCAAATTCTTTGTTTCCAATAAAAATAACCGTGTCCACAAAGATGTCAGCAAAAAAAGTTTTCTTATACCATGAGCCACCATAAAGGTGACGCCAGATGGCTCGGCTTATAGCAGACATGACAGAAAGACTAAATGTATTTCCACTCCAGATCAGCCCTTTATTTCAAAATACGGGATAGTTTTCCTTCCACCTTTATCTCCTGCTGTATCCCAGCTCCCAGCCTGATCGCCTGCCCTGGAATTTCCCTGGTGTGGCAGCAGAGTTGGAGTCGGGATGATTAGACAGCAGCTGAAAGCCTGTGTGGGCGCAGTTCTGCTGCATTTACTTTACAGATAAGGATCTTACCTCAGGGTTGCACTGCTGAGGGTCAAAATAAAATGAGTGTAACAAGAATGAAGTCGGTGTGCTTCTGAATGGAAGAAAAAACATTAAATGGGTACTCAAATCTTTAGAAATGCACAGCACAGCGTAGCTCCTTCTTATTGATTGGTCTGGGTTGGTCTGTGTCCTCGTATTCAGCGATCCCCCTTCTTTGTCAGTTCTGGATTTCTCTCCATTGAAGGTTAAAAGGTGTCTATAGCTCTTCTGGATAATGATTTACCCTCACACTGAATGGAATACAACAAGGGATGTCAGTCCTGAAGCTGTATTTTTTTCTCTTCTGGTAGGACTATCATAGCTCCTTCTCCGTTACTCAGGACTGATTTTAATCCTTACTGTATTCTGGCTTTTCCAAGGCCTTTACAAAGTCAGTGTGTACACATTGTTATTTCAGTGGCGAGCACAGGCATTACATATTTCCAACCCCCATGGACCTATACAATCCATGTTTCCTCATCTGTCATGGAGCATTAGGTGGGGCAGGCTGCTGTCCTGTGTCTTATTGTCTCAATTTATTGACTGGAATCTTTGGATTCCAGACCTGACTCATCCAAGATGCTCAACTGAGTCTTCAACATCGTTGCCCTGACCCTGTGCAGGTGCTCGGGACTGTGCCCTGCCAGTGGGCACTGCCCTGCCTGTGTGAGGTCCATCAGCTTGGATCGCAGCTTGTTGCTCCAGATCTGCTCCAGCTCCTCCCTGGTGGTTGTAGGTGCAACACCTCTGCCTACGCCAGCAGAACAGAACGGATGCAGAGCTGCAGTTACTTGGTGGCAGGGGTGAAACTGGATGCAAAAGACAAGGGTTTCAATGAAGAACTTGAAATTGCGTGTTGGCTAACGCTGCTTGTGCTGACTGAAGGAGCTTTGCTGGAAAAAAAACTGTAGCACAGACCTTTCTGTAGAGCATATTTTGACAAACTTTATGACTTGCCCATTAGAAGTAACTAAAATTAGAGAAAAGATTAAAGATGCAAGGTAGAAAATATTTGAAGAGTTTTTTACTGTATAATGTGGATGAAAGCACTCTCCTTTGATACCTCTGCTCGGTATTGCAGAGTGTCCTTACAAAAAGGAAGTGAATCCCAGATGATGCTTTCAGACCACCTGTATTTGGTGAGATGCTTTTAATGGGCAAATTCTCCCCTTTTCTTCCATCTGACCTTAAGGGAAAAAATGCATTAACGAAGGATAGTTCTGAGGATGTGAGTGTACCTTGCACTGCAGGACAAGGTTCCTTCTTCACTTGACTTTAAACTCCAGTCATCACAGTTAACTCTTGAAGTAATGTTTTAAAGACAGCTACCAATCTCTATTAAAAATGAGTTTATCTTCCTTCCTCTCTTGAGTTAGATAATGTAGTTTATGACCATACTTTTTTGTGAATTGTAGACGTACCCAAAATCGTAAAACAGCTCCTTGTGGGAATTTGGAAGACACTTG
>NW_010532562.1:9279-43370 GCF_000687285.1 Phaethon lepturus | reverse complement strand
TCCTGCTAGATAGGGTAAGACTGTAATGCATGATGGGCAAAAAAAAAAGTTTCATTAAGAAAATACCATTTGCCAAAAGCAGAACATGAATGTTCAGGGAACTCACGATGTGCTACTGGTTGGTATAGGGGTAAATAGCATCAATGTCAAGACTATGCACTTGTTGAAGAAACATTAGAACCTTCAAAGAAAATGTGTGTCATAACATCCAAATCCAGGAGCAGCTGCAGTTACCTATTACTGAACTGACTAAGTATTGTGACTTGTTCCCTGATGCAGGATAGGGAGAACTGCAGCAAAGTGAGTGTAAAAATTTTCACTTCTGAAAAATATATGACATCCAGCATGACATATATGTGAAAAAGACTAAAAAATTGAAAAAGCTGACAGATGAATTCAACACTTTCTGGAAAAAAATACTGAAACAAAATTGCTACTAATGGGATTGCCATACACCAAAAGTCTTGAATTTCAGGTTGCAGGTTGTTTAAAAGTGCCATATTTTGCTCCGTAGACATTACTGGTGTTGGCAGTAACTCCATTTTGGAGTGTGTTCATGTAAACAGCTTTACATGTAAACTGGCCAATCTAATTAAGTTTTTTTGTGAAATAACTGAGATGAGAAATGAAGGTCAACTTTTCAGTTTAAAGGTAGGTTTCAAGAGCTCCTATTCCTCTTTTCTGTTAAAGGATATCAAGTAAAAGTTGTGGAGCACAGTAACTTCTCCTTAAAATCACTTTTGATCACTCCTGCTTTCATAGAATCACAGAACAGTTTGGGTTGGAAGGAACTTTTAAAGGTCATCTAGTCCAACCCCCTTGCAAGGAGCAGGGACATCTTCAACTAGAGCATCTTGCTCAGAGCCCTGTCCAACCTGACTGTGAATGTTGCCAGCGATGGGGCATCTACCACCTCTCTGGGCAACCTGTGCCAGGGTTTCACCAATCACATTGTGAAAAATGTCTTCCTTCTATCTAGTCAAAATCTGCCCTTTTCTACTTTAAAACCATTACCCCTTGTCCTATCACTACAGGCCCTGCTAAAAAGTCTGTCCCCATCTTTCTTAGAAGCCTCCTTTAAATACTAGAAGGCCACAATAAGGTCTCCCTGGAGCCTTCTCTCCTCCAGGCTGAACAACCCCAACTCTCTCAGCCTGCCCTCACAGGAGAGGTGTTCCAGCCCTCTAGGCACTTCTGTGGCTGTCACCTGGACCTGCTCCAACAGGTCCATGTCTTTCCTGTGCTGAGGGCTCCAGAGCTGGACGCAGGACTCCAGGTGAGGTCTCAGCAGAGCGGAGTAGAGGGGAGGAATCACCTCCCTCAGCCTGCTGGCCACGCTGTTTTTCATGCAGCCCAGGATACCACTGGACTTCTTGTCTGTAAGCGCACATTGCTGGCTCATGTCCAGCTTTTCATCCACCAGGACCCCCAAGATCTTCTCAGCAGGGCTGCTCTCGATCCCTTCATTCCCCAGCCTGTGCTGATACTGGGGGTTGCCCCAGTGCAGGAGCAGGACCCTGCACTTGGCCTTGTTGAACCTCATGAAGTTCACACGGGCCCATTCCTTGAGCTTGTCCAGGTCCCTCTGGATGGCATCCTGTCCCTCAGGTGTGTAAACTGTGCCATTCAGCTTGATGTCATCTGCATACTTGCTGAGATTTCTTAGGTGGTCTCGAACCTGATCTTCTCTTCCAGTGGGACGGACTTTGCTCCTACAGTCCCTGTCTTGCAGTCCACCCCCTCAAGAGGTGTGCAAAGAGACACTGCCAGTGAAGACTGAGGCAAAAGAATTGTTGCGTACTTCAGCACTCAGTTGTTCAGTACCTCAGCCTTCTCTTCATCCCATGTTACCAGTCTGCCAGTCTTTCTCATCAAAGGGGCATGCTTTCTTTGGCCTTCCTTTTCTGGCTAACATGCCTATAGAAACCCTTCTTATTCTTCTTTGCATCCCTTACCATGTTCAGCTCCAGCTGCACCTTGGCCTTCCTGACCCCATCCCTACACAACCAGGCAGCGTCCCTGTACTCTTCCCAGGATACCTGTCCCTGCTTCCACTGCCTGTGCATTTCCTTCTTGCCCTTTAGTTTGCCCAGAAGGTCTCAACTCAGCCATTCCAGCCTCTTGCCTTCCTTACCTGATTTCTTACACCTGGGGATCAAGAGCTCTTGCACTCTGTGGAAAGCATCTGTAAAGATCTGCCAGCTCTGTTCTGCTCTGCTGTCCCTGAGGGAAGTTTCACAGGGGGTCCTATTGCCTTCCATCTCCTTGAAGAGATGGAAGTTTGCTTTCCTAAAATCCAGGGTCCTGACTTTACTCTTTGCTTGCCCCATACCCCTCAGGACTGTGAACTCCACCAGTGCATGATCACTGCAGCCCAGGCTGCCTCCAGTCTTGACGTCACCAATTAGCTCCCATGCACTGGTGACCAACAGGTCCAGTATGGCATCCCCTCTGGTAGGGCTGTCTATTACTGGCACAGGAATTTATCCTCCATGCACTCCAGGAATCTCCTGGATTGCCTACAGCTCGCTGTGCTAGTTTTCCAGCAGATGTCAGGGTGGTTGAAGTCCCCCAGCAGGATGAGAGCCTGTGAGCGCCAGCATTATAAACTGCATTAAATATGTAGCACGGGAACCCATACCCACATTCTGAAATGTGCACAATACGTGTACACACAAGGTGTCACAAAAAGAAAGCAGGACCACGTGGAAGCTCTGTCTTCTGAGGGAAAAAATATTTGTTGTGATGCAGCTCTAGTTCAAAATGGGGTTATGCTCCTTTCCCCAACAACTTCTTTCTGAACTGATCTGAAAATTCAGATCCTGACACCTCACTGAGTGCCTTGATTTGACCCTCTTTTGGCAATGGGCAACCATAACAGGGTGACCATTCTGGAGGAACTGGCCAGGAGAACCGCTGTGCGGTGGCATCCTGACAGAGGAGGAAAATGTGAAGTGAATGAGGGTATATAAGTTTTAATCTCATCTAATCATCGACCTTTCCATTAAAAACTTTAAGAAGATTGTCTTCTGTGCTGATGTTATTTGTGATGTGAACATATCCCCCAAATTTGGAAAATAAAGCCCAAGTAATTGGATTTTGAAAATGAACTAATTCTCAATAGATTGTTAGAGGTGTCACAACAGGACTTTCGGGCCTTTAGTGGCTTGGGCTGAATTTGAATTTACGTTCTTGAAATGAAAATCTCTGCATGTCATTACTTATTCCTCGAGACATACTATGCAGATAATATATTATTATTTCTGATGTTTTTGTTTTTGGAAAGAAATTTAGGCAAAAGGATACTGTGTTTCTGCAACTCTGGTGTCCGACACTGACAGAAGATGATGTCATGGATGTTGCTTTTCTGGAGCTGTATTTATAAAACACCCCTATATATAAATCTATATAAATGCAGTTTTGGATCAATTTATCTCAGCCTGTGGTCTGTAGTCCTCCAACAGTCTGCTGAGGACTTCCTGAAAGAATTTTTCTGGATCTATTTTTTGTTTCCAGCTGTTATAACGCTTTAAAAAGTTACAAGAACTTGACCTTACTGTGAGTAAAAAGATATTGTGGTTATGGTAAGGTTATTAGGTGGTCAGCAACATGAGTGAAGATGCTCTCTGCTTTGCCAGTGGAAATGTGGTAGTCCCCAAAACAAATCCTTTAAAATCTGTTTCACGTTATGAAACAAATCTGGGAACTTGTGGATATTAGTGGAATATAACATGATGAATAGAAGCAGTCACTGTAAAAAAACTGACTATCTGAAAAGGAACCTGACTGCAGCTGAAAAGAGAAACATGAGTCCCGCTCACATCCATTTTCCATCTGTTTTATTCCAGCAGAGATGACTACTTTTTGTAGTATCAAGCTAAGACCTGGTCTTTGAAAGTATTCACTGAAAAAAGAATAGCTGAAAGAAAATTTCCATTTTCCTAAATATGATACGCTTATTCATGTGAGCCATTCCACTCTGGGTAAGGGTGTGTAAGGGAAACTCTCCATGCCATGGAAATACCCTGTCATTTTGAAGATTAAGGTCACTAAATAGAAAGCAGAAGGTTACTTATGACAGCGAGACTTTCTGCAAAGGTTCATGGCTCACAGGAGGGAACTACTGATTGCCTGAAAGGCCTGAAGAGGCATTAAAAGTCAGAAAGGTCCTTTCCAGCGGCATACTTAACAAAGAGCTATCCTTCTTTCTTTATGACATGGTGGCATTACTTTTTTAATCCACCATAACTGCCCTTTGATGAAAAGGAGAATGGTGACAATACAGCCAATGAACCACTGCTTTCCCAACTTCTATTCAGGAGAAACTGTATGTATGTAGAGAAAGTTGGAGGCCTGAGGTTTTGAAGAAATAAAATCCAGAGACAAAATTCTCTCCCAAAAGTTCTTGAAAGGTTCCCAAACGTGTCTGGTAGCAATGGTATAATGGCAGAGAGGTAATTTTGTTTCTGTTATGAAGAATTCTTCCTAGATTGTGAGTATAACATATGCATGCTGTTTATTGTCACTGGTATAACACTTGCTATTCACTTAATCAGTTAAAACATCACAAAGCCAATATAATTTATTAAAGTGGAAAATACTATTGTCTGGTATTCCCATTTAATACCAGCACCTGCATTTCATTTGTGTTATAGAAAAACGTAAGCATATTACTTGTTCCCCAGCTTTCTCTCACTTGTTTGGTCTCCACTCCTCTCCACTTTCTCCATGTGTTTTGAAGCAAGTACATTTTGGAGACAAGATGGTACTTTCAGTGTCTTGGCCTGATTCTGAATAAGAGTCAGAATTAATCATTAGGAATCAGATGGTTTGGTTAGAAACAAAAATTTTTAGCATTTCTTATGAGGGTTTTGGGGAAAGACCCTGTGAAGAAAGTCAGTTATTTTCATGATTGTTTGGAAAATCAGTTTTAAAAGGTTCAGTTCTGAAGATTCAGTTGATAATTTTTCCAGCAGAGGGCAAGAAAGTATAACAGATGAAAATGGTGCTATTTTCCTGGACAGCCACAGTGGAAATGTTAAATAGCATAGCCTGAGGAAGGAATGTGAAAGCTAATAACCATCCCCCTTTTAGGTCATAATGGCTTTTAAACAGCCTTTTAGTCTTCAAGGATAGCCATAGAAAGACAAGGTAAGAAAGGAGCAGAGAAGACCACCAGAGCTGTCAACTGGCGTGCGTTGCTTTGTCAGCACAAGTTCCTTCAGCTGAGAACTGATTTCTGGGGCATGCAAGGGAAAACTGTGCACAGTATCTTTTCAAACCCGTGTCTGTGCTGACATACAGATCCTCACTTGATGTTTGGACCAGCTGTGGGATAAGGAGGCACACAGCTGCCTAGCTGATGCAGGGCTCCTATCCTTCACGGTCATTACGGCTGTTGAGTTCAAGCCTGTGAAGTGGGGCTAGCTTCCTCTCCAAGTGGCAAAAAACCCTCTTTTTGGCTTCAAATATTAGAAACTTGAGCTGATGCTCAGGAATAAACACATGGGATTTTGCATCCAACATGAATAAGGTTAGCTTATCGCCATATACGTTATTGTGGTGAGCGTGTGTGTGTTAAAGACATATATGTGGAAACATCCACAACTTCAACTGTTCAGTACAGTGAGATTGCAGGCTATTGAATTTAAGACTGCAGACCTCGTTCATTATGCAGCAGCGTGTATTTACCAAGGAATTTCTCAACTTTCTTCATACCATTGCACTGAGTTAAAAAATGATGCATAGTCTATCTCTCAACTAGAAAAACATCAGTCTCTCATGCAAACCTTCTGTTAAGGTCCAAGCTTTGTTTGTGATACTGTTGTTTGCTGTTGATGGCTCCATATGAATGTAAAATCTGTGATTTTGGACAAAAAGTGCAGCTACATTTTCTTCCTTCTTGGGTTTTCCTAATTTTTTTTCAGTTAATTATATAAATCATAAATAGGCAAACTCATTCTCTTTTTTTGCTGCCACTGATGGGACAAATAATTTTATTTCTTATGATAATGGAAGCAGAATCCTGAGGAATAAAACAAGCCTTGGTTATCAAAGGTGATCAGGCTTTACTGGGCACATTCTTAATGTCTAAGAAGAACGGAAGAGATTCAAACAGTATAAAATGCTTTTTGATGTGATAATCATGATAAGAAAAACAAAATCATACTGCCTGAATGCCAAAATTAGGAATGCATTAGTAAAAATAGGCTATTTTAGTAATAATTATCTGTTTAAAGTGTAACAAATAATTTTGGACAAATGAAGTATTTATCTAGGAGGAAGCCATATGTTGGTTTTCATGAAGATAGCTTTGTTTCTCTGTGTGGTTGTTAGCTATGACTATACTACAATTCAAAAGTTTCTATAACATTTGATTTAAGTTTCTAATATTCTGTTTAGATAGACAGAAATATATATTTCACAATAAAACTGACATAACAATACAGTTAACTTTGTAGCTCTGGTCGACATAAAAGACTACATAATAGTGACCACTGGATGGTTCTGTTTTTCCTTTTCTGCAATACAGAACAGTCATATTTCACATGAAAAAGCCCAACATCCGTACTTTGCGTTTTCCTTTCTTTAGGTTCATGTGCCGTCTCAAGTTCTTTTGATTTGTTTATTCTAGCAAGTTATAATGATGAATTTATGGCTAAAGATTTGTTCAATTTTTGGTATCTGAAAAGACGTCAGTATTTTGAAAGGGGCTTATGGAGAGAAAAAGTACCCTATAAAAATGTTACCCTTATACTGTCAAGTGTGTGTTCCTTATGCTGGTTTTTCCAAGTCACTGTAGCTTGGATTATATGTAAACCCAGATTTTTTAGTGTCATGTATTATTTTTTTAACCAACCTCCTATAAGGGGGATTTTTCATGCAGAAATACACTGAGCTGCAGAGTTATTTCCCTGATGTACAAAAAATCAGATATTTCACATATTCCTGATATAAAGGACACAATTCTTTCTTTGGAACGGTGCAAGGCTGACAGTAGTGGTCTCAGTGACCTGTAGTGAGCAGAAAATCAACTCACTCTGCCATCAGTCACCAGTAAATGATCAGAAGTGGAAACTTCTGTCTCTAACTTCAGCCACTGTTTTTTCCACAGGGTCGGGTGGGGTGGCTTGTAGGAAGAGGAGCTGCAGGCCAAGAGAGCATCATGGAAACTGCAATGGGCATTTGAGATCCTGAAATTAGATGTACAAACCGTTGGCAGCTGTTTGGTAGCTCTGGCAGAGGATCTTCAGTGGCATCTCCCATAGCAGCTGAGGCAGTTGTATTTTAGGTGTTGAAATTAGGATGAGATGGGTTGTGCCTGAAAGTGACCGTTCTCTCCGCTGACTGTAGGCAGCCTTTGTCACCTTCAGACCTCGCGTCCTGCTTCAGACCTCTGTGACTGACCAAATGAACCCCACTCTAGGAGACTCGTAAGAGGACTCTGTCGGAGCATCTGCTGTGTAATTCTTTACATGGGGCTTATAGCAGTAGTCTGAAAAAACCATTTTGTTCCATTGATTTTTCTGGTTGAATGCTCTCTTCCACCATGCCTTATTTTTTTCTATTTATCTAGAATTTAATTTTTAGAAGTATGTTCTAAGTAGAGGTTTATCAAAACTCATGTGAAATCCAGTTTGGAGCACACACAATGAAAAAGTTTGCAAAATATATACCCATGAACAGTTACAGCAAAATGAAGGAAGTCTCTTTTTCTCAAACTGCACTTAAAACTCTTCTAGGATTCTGTCAAGGAAAAAGAAACTATGCCTTTTCTTACATCATCTCTTGCATTCCTGTCCTCCTTTCTCCTCTACGCACCAGTTTTTTTTTCTACAACCCATATTACTTTGTTCAAGAATCAAAACTGTGTCTTTTTTGGTCAAAAGTCTTGTGGTTTTGTGTTTTTTTTTTTTTCCCCTGACCTTCAATATCCAAATTAATTTGAAATGGGATGTTTCTTATCAAAATTACACTTTTAATACAAAGAAAATGTGAGGGTTTTTTTTTAAAAATATTCTAGATGAAAAATTGGAAACAAATCTAGATGAAAAATTAGAAACAAATCTCTGCGTACTTGCCTCAAGTTTTCCTAAGTGACAATGAGAACTCTTGAAGAAATTAATGGCAAAAGTTGCAATACTAATATATTTACACTAGACTAGTAGTTATATCCAGTTTTTAGAGGATAATACCTAAACTTATGCAGTCAAATTCTGTTCTTATTGAACATTGCATAAAGCTGGAATAATGTAATTGATTTAATTTAATTGAATTTCCTGACTGGAACTGAGGATGTAATTCAACTTAAAGAGCAACAAAAATGGTCTTGAATATCTGGTTTTCGAAGTACCATGGAGTGAAGGACAGACGTCTCTATCTCAGCCAAATATTTATTTTAAAAAAGTGATGATTATTCTTGTATAAAACAGACAAAGGTTTCTCTGTGAAAGTTGCAGTAGTTTAGATCTATTTTGTCTTTCATAATCATTGTATCATAATACTTCTCAAAAGCAATTGAGTGAATGGTAGTTGTCTTGCCATTATCTGATCCATCAATACCTGGGTTGTCACTTGGGGTATTACTCTGTCCATGTCAATTTTATTTGCAGTTCTCATCAGAAATTGAGAATGGGGTACACAGCACTTTTTTTCCTGTAACATTGATGATAGTGTCTACCATATGTTTTCCCTACATTTTTGTAAATACATTATGAGAACATATGCATATTATTCCCCAACTCTCTTATGCCAACACTTGTCTTAGATGTCTGTAAAGGATGCTATGTCTTGTGACAGTATAAAGATCCACTGAATGCAATTAAAAATATTCTGAATGTTTTGTGGTGTTTTAAACAGAACTTCATGTGCTATTTAGAACTGCTTCCCAGGGGTGTCTTTGTGTCTTGGCAATTTACCCAAAATCAGAACGTATACAGATCACAGGTCATCATATTTAGCTGATCGTTCAAGTATCCAGGATGCACGAACTTTGGAGAACTCTGTCATCAAACTTGAAATGAGATTTTGGTATTATTATTAGGTCTATATAGTGAGTATATAAATGTAATCTTACTCATTTGTTCCTGAGCATATAATTTTAAATGTGATTTTAAGATCCTGTTCAGATATTTTTCTTATTTTGACTATATTTTTATGAAAAGATGAAGAACTTAAACATGTGTCTCATACCAAAATGTTCTTCAGTGGATGCAGGGCACCTAATTCCTTTGCATTTTCTTTGAGAACCCCAGCCTTTGTGATCTCTTAGTTAAAATGGAAAAAAATGGAATATATACTTTTTCAAATATTGATACAAACATTCAAAAAGTTTGTACAGATAGCAGCAACAGCCATAGACCAAGCAGATCTAACATCTAAATTTGGGATTGAGGATAAATGTATTAAAAAATCCTCAAAACCAAGCCCCTTCGTTTATGGCTACAAGCTTGTTGAAGTTAGTAATATTACACAAATTAGGATGATATAATATATACAGATTGCAAAGAGTGTGATAGTTTTGTTATATCCTGCATGCAACAAAATGGCTATGAATACTTAAATACCATAGATTGATCTGTTCCATGTATTAGAGTGGTTTACATTGACAAGAGGTTGGATGTTTTTTAGAAGATTTGCACAACAGATTCACGTCTTGGTAATCCAATGTGTGACCAAAGTGTTTCAGGTTATGAACCTTCACAAGCAAACAGACATGTGGAAGGGACGAGTTATGTAGCGCTCGTGATCCTTCCGTGAGTGCTGTAAATTTCACTGTGGACAGGAGTTGGTATCTCAAACACAGACTGGTACCGTGGAGTACGGTTGAAAGTCAAGAGTAACTGACAGATTTGTGTGAGTAACCTTTTGTAATACCTCTTTAGAAAGGAGATCCTACTTGTTTCTCTTTGATACTCTTTTCTATCAAGGTTTGCCTTTGTGGATGTTTGTACTGGCAAGGGTAATTCACTATTTATGGTATGCAGAATTCATTAGCATTAGTTTCTGTACTGTGTTTTTTAATCACCAGCAACATGTTTTACAGGGTACGAATTTGCATCTGTTATGCCTATCATTCTGAAGTGAATTAGCGACTAAGACACTTTTTAAATGAGTTAAAGTGACATCAGTGTAAAAATGAGGAAATCAGACTTAACTGATGATGTGCCACACCCACAGACACATTCATCTGGCCACAAGCGTGGATTCACTGGGAGACCTATACTGGCCCTTTCAGTCTGTTTTATATTTGGCTAACACACAAATCAGAGTTTTGTCTGGCAATGTATCTGGGCTAAAAATGGAGAGGAACAGGAGTAGGTCTCTAGGCAGCTTTGACCATTTGCATCTGAGGAACCTCTTAGAGCCATTAAACTGAGCAGAATTATAGCCTTTTGTGATCAAAAGAATTTTAGAAAAAGAAGAAATTTTTTTCCTGTGAATGTTTGTAGCCTCTGCTTTGGCAGTAGCTTGACATGAAAACACAGCTGATGTGGCAAATGTCTGCTTTAAGTTTTAAGATGGAATTTAAGATGGAAAGGACCTCTGAAAGTAAACTAGTCTAGCCTCTTGGTCAAAACAGGACTGATTTTGAAGTTAGATCAGGCTGCTCAGGTCTTTTGTAGAGGCAAAATTTAAATATTTCCAAGGAAGGAGGTCCCACAGTCTTTCTGTGCAACAAGGTCCAAGCGCTTGGCGACTCTCTGAGGGTGAATTTTTTCCTAATACCTAATCAGAATTTCTGGGGTTGCAGCTTGTGTCTGCTGCCCCATGTCATGTCACTGTCCATCTCCTGGAAGAGTCCATCTCTGGTCTCCACATACTCCTATGAGGTAGTGGCACACAACAACATACGACTGCTCACGCAACAGGCTGTTGCTCTTCGTTGCTGCAAAGGGTGCTTTGCTGGTTCACGTTCAGCTTGTTGTCCACCAGGACACCCAGGGCCTTTCCTGAAAAGTTGATTTCTCTCTATGTTTCTGCATGCAGTAGCGAAACACAGTGAGAGGAAAAGGTGGAATTTGGATCTCAAGTTTAGATAATTAAGTCTGTGAGCTAATTATGCAGGCAGTCTCCCCAGTGTCTTCCTAGAGAGAGGCTCCTGCTCTGAACTGTCTGTTGAAAGAGCCTCCCCAGCATAAAGAAAGTTTGAGCAGAAACCCTGCTTAACTCTGACAATTGAAATAGGTGCTTAAAGCTGCATGGCTGATGAACCTAGCTTCATGCCATGTTGAAATTAAATAGATTATTAAAGTGTATTAACATTTCATTTTTAAAGGGATTGTCATCATACATTTGGGCATATCTGCAAGATTTTAGAGACTCTGAGTTACAACTTCAAATCAGAAATATTTTGGATTTTATTTCTGGCAGACATGGAGTGTGTAGTAAAAGTGCATTGGAATACTATATTTATAAGCTTTGTTTTATAGGATCATATTTTTCCCTACTTTTGTTGGATTTGGGAACAATATTTTTTATATTTTCCATTAAGTGTTTTAACTAAAACTAAGCCTGGAAATTTGACAAATAAAATAAAGTGTATAAAAAAAATCTTGTTTTAAAGAAATCAAGATAGATTGCATTTGGAAAAAAAAAGCTTATACCATAAAAGACTCTAGGTATCAAAACACTATTTAGAGTCCAAAATATACAGAAGAAAAGGTGTTTTAAATGAGTACTTAATGAATAATAAGCTGCTGAAGCACTAGTTATTGCTGGCATTAGCTGGAAGGAAATGAAAACTAAGTGCTAAAAGCAGAAAGATATCTCTTTTATGAACGATAGTGTTTTGATAAAAAGAAAGTTAAAACCTGAAACCTTGATTGTAAAAGAATATATAGCAGCATGAGGCTTTACAGGCCCTTTCTATTTCAATTAATGCCTGCACATTTCAGAAAATAGATGGGAAAACAAATGGAATCTTATAGCTGTCAAGCTGTACGGTAAATATTTCAGAGCTGATCCCTTCAAGGGCGAACAAGTACTCTATTTAGATTTTCCTTTTCATTTACAATTCATAGTGATGCTACTCCTCTGATGATTTTTCATTTTACTTGCTAGCATATTTTCTTTGGTAGTATTTGGTCTTCAGTGACATTTTCTTCCCCACTTACTGTTCCAGAGCTTTCTTGTGGGCCACAAAAGTTAGATAGGATTCTTCTCCAACTTGTGAAATAGTATGGTGAATGTTTACTCATTCAAAACAATTCTTTCCTCTCCAGTAGTCATATACACTGGGAAGATGTATTAATAATATGAGGAAGTAAAGCAAGGCTACTCCAGTGAGGAATATGTATTCTTAACCCAAGTAATAAAGAGGCCAAAGAGCAGAGGTGCTTTACCGGACTTCATACTCACCAACAAGTAGGAGCTTGTTGGGGATGTGGAAGTCAATGTGACTGGCTGCAGTGACCAAAAGATGGTGGAATTCAGGATCCTGAGGGGAGGAAGGAAGGTAAAAATCAAGCTCACAGCCCTGGACTTCAGAAGAACAGACTTTGGCATGTTCCATGATCTGCTTGGAAGAGTCCCATGGGATAAGGACCTGAAGGAAAGGGAGGCTCAAGAAAACCGGTTAATATTTAAGGATTTCCTCCTCCTTGCAATGAGTAGGAAGTCAGGCAAAAATGCCAGGAGGCCTTTGCAGATGAATAAGTACACAGGGATGATGGTAGGAAAGCAAAAGCCCAGATTAAATTGAATCTGGCCAGTGGTGTTAAAAACCACAAGAAGAGCATCTGTAAGCACATAGATGACGAAAGGAAGACTATAGAATATATAGGCCCATTGCTCAATGAGACGGGTGATCTGGTTACACAGGATTTGGAAAGGCTAAGGTTCTGAATACCTCCTCTGCCTCAGTCTTTACTAGCCAGACCGGCCTTCAGGAATCACAGTTCCCAGAGACCGGGGGAAAATCTGGAGCAAGGAAGATGTACCTTTGGTAGAAGAGGATCTCATCAGGGAATATTTAAGCAAACTGGACACACATAAATTCACAGGCCTGATTGGATGCTTCCACAAGTGCTGAGGGAGCTGACAGATGTCATTGTGAAGCCAATCTTAATAACTGATCAATCATGCATATTCAGGAAGTAATGCGCGACCAACTTGTTAAAGTTCTATGATGAAGGTAGATGAGGAGAGAACTTGATATTGTCTATCTGGACTTCAGTAAGGCCTTTGACACAGCCTCCCATAAATTTCTCATAGACAAGCTGTTGACTTATAGGCTGAATGCGCAGACAGTGAGGTGGATTGAAAACTGGCTGAATGGCTGGGTCCGGAGGATGGTGATCAGTGGCACAAAGTCTAGTTGGAGACCAAGAATTAGCAGTGTACCCCAGGGATCAATACTGAGTTCAATCCTGTTTAATTTCTTCACTAATGATCTAGATGATGGGGCAGAGTGTACCTGCAGCAAAATTTTTGATGGCACAAGACTGGGAGAAGTGGCTGGTATACCAGAGGGTCATGCTGTCATCCAGAGGGACCTCAACAGGCTGGCGAAATGGGCTCTCAGGGCACCTCATGAGGTTCAACAAAGGGAATTGCAAAGCCCTGAACATGGAGATTAACAACCCCATGCACCATAATATGCTGGAAAGCAGCTTTGCAGGAAAGGAGCTAGGGGTCTTGGTGGACACCAAATTAAAGATGAGCCAACAATGTGCCCTTGCTGCAAAAAAGACTAATGGTATTCTGGGCTGCATTATGAAGATTGTTGTCAGCAGAACGAGGAAGCTGATTCTTCCCCTCTACTCAGCACTAGTGAGGCCACACCTCGAGTTCTGTGTCCATTCGTGGGCTGCCCCTTACAGGAGAGCCATGGACATACTGGAAAGAGTCCAGTGAAGGGCCACAAAGTTGATGAAGAGACTGGAGCATCTCTCCTATGAAAAAACGTTGAGAGAGATGGGACTCTTTAGCCTAGAGAAGAGAAGGCTCGGGTGGGGGAACTAATCAATACATATAAATATCAGAAGGGAGGGTGCAAAGAGGACAGAGGAGGTGCTTTTCAGGGTACCCAGTGACAGGTCAAGAGGCAATGGATAAAAACTCAGGATGTTCTGTCTGAACATCAGGAAACACTTTTATTGTGAAGGTGACCGAGCACTGGAACAGGTTACCACAAGTTACCCAGCAAGGTTATGGAGTCTCCATCTTTGGAGATATTAAAAAGCTGCCTGGACATGGTCCTGGGCAACCAGTTATAGGTGGCTCTGCTTGAGCAGAGGGGTTGGACCAGATGAGCTCCAGACATGCCTTCCAACCTCAACCATTCTGTGATTCTGTGACTCTGTGACATGTAGGTTCCAGTCTGGGGGTAAGAATTCGACTTCTAAGCATACACAATTAGTAAATATGTACACCAGCAAAAAGTTTGGTTGTAAACAAAACCATAATCTGCTCCCTTGGCATAGTGTGTTCATCTGCATAGGATATTTAGGCAAAATTACTCACTGTTCACTTTGTGAACTTTGAGCAGAATCAATGAGTTTAATAAAGGAAATACATAAAGATTTCATATTGTGGTTACATATATTTCAGAGCCATTTTCTACGGACTGTTCTGTGGCCTTCATAGTGAACAGCAGCCCAGCTCTGAGGTCATGGCCCCCGAATCACTCCAGTTGGAAGGAAGTAGGGTTTCCATGAGTACGGAAATACATCACCTGCCAATACTATCTTATATGACTCAGAGTCCACATGCTGCACCAGGCAATTGTTCTCCCAGCCTGGGTAAACCCATCAGGCCCAGAAACTTGTATCTTGGTAGAAAGTCATACAGCCAGAGGGATCAGCAATTAAAATACTTCTATAAATATCTGTGCTATAAGTGCCTTTAAAAATAGAGTAGTTTTTGATCATATGTCTTTAAAAGTAGGCTAGTTTTGATCACTTCGTAACTTGGATATCCAGATGTAGAAGACAGGGTAGGGTATGGTATATAAAATCTATAGGTTATTATGTCTTTGGTGTAACTGTTTTGATTTTAATATAGAGTAGTTTTTGTTTTCAACTCTGTATATTCCTGATGGGTACTCACATGAAATGCTCAGTTGCTAAATGATGGCACTAAACTTCTGCCTGAAGTTGTTTTCTGATCAAGTCCTTCTTATTTTCAGAAGATGACCATACTTTATTTTCAAAAGCTATATAGCTACTGAAGAACCAAAGTCAGAGGTGTTCCCATGGAATTTAGATTCCTAGAGCATGAATTATTTAAAAATTGGAACTTAGATCTACAAAGTTGTTTCACCTAGTTTAAATGTTTTCTTCTTGTAGCTTAGGCATTTCTTTGTATGGTTGAAGAGGGGAACATGTCCACAACTAAATGCGAAAGATATTATCCCACAAATACCCATGCAGTTTGTTCTTCCTGCATTTAAATTAGCTAACCTAAATATATTCTGCCAGTAAATAGTTAAAGCTGTTTGGCAGAATGCATAGGGAGCATTACCACATCCTGAGTGACGATTAGTGTGTTTGAAAGAAAAATATTAAAATTGTCCACATTTGACAGGTTATAACAAAACAGTGAGTTTGAGAGTGTCATGTGCCTGCCTTCCTCTTCCCATGGGTTAATAATGTGCCAATTTCTAATACACACATAGCTACAGTTTACTGCACAATCTTTTTTCTCAAATCTTACAATGTTAATAATAAAGTTTTTAATGTGTGACTTCTGAGGAGCATTGAACTGAGAGTGTGGAAGGTAAGCTTCTGTTTAATGTGATTTTTTTAGCAAACTGTGGATTTTTCTGAACAGACACATTTAGATAGATATGATAAGTACTGCTACTACTGTTGCCTCAAGGTATAATCACTAAAATTATTATGCTTCTTGTTAGACAAAATTTATCTGTGACAAAAATTAAATATGGTTTCTGGAATTATGCTGGTTTGAATTTGGCAGATTACTCTGAATTGCTCCAGAAGAAACATCATCCATTTCCAGATACAAATAAGTTGTGACAGATATTGTGAAGAAGAAAGTGCTTGCCATTGTTACTGGCTTTTCAACTGAAGTCTGACAAGATCTCCTCTGACTGTATCTTGGAGTAAGATACCATGACTGGTCTTACTGTTCATAAGATAGCAAGCAGTCTCGTAGATAGACTCTAATGATCAATACCTGAAATTTTTAAATTTCTTGTTCCAAAATACTAAAAGTATTACTGCCATGTTATCACATGAATTTTAAATTATGGGACAGTAATAAATGCATACAAATCTGCTTCCTATTTATATCACATTCCCTTAAGCTGCATACTATTTCTGATATCTAACCAAAGCATTTCCAGAAATAATTTCTTCTTGCCACAGAATTTAATCTTTCTAAATTTTGTGTCTATGCTACAGATGGAGAGAGTATATTTATTGGTTCTCTGCAAATTAAACTAGCATAATGTGCTTTTTTTGTGTCACATGTAAAATGATACTTTAGACATTTCATTTTCTAACTGGAATATCTGGGTGATTTATCTGCTTTACAGAAAGACTGGTATTTTCCCCCTGTAGTTAGCATTATTAGATGTGTCCACCACTGGAAAAGACCTAGAAATTCTATGTGAGCTGAAGAAGGTGGTACTTGGATTGCAAACTCCAGAGAAAATAGAAATACATAAAAGAGTTAATTCACAGAAGCTGCTTTTCCTTGTAATGGTATCTTAAGCTTTTAACTGAAATCAGCACTGTGTTGTGGCAAATTTGTCTCTAAGATAAAGAACAAAACTAGATTTGATCACTGATGATCACTAAACTGATAATCTATTTAAATAGATCAATGAAGAGCCATTCTTATCAGCTAGCCTGACCTTCTGGATTATTCAGACTATAGAACTTCATTCACTTTCTGCATTAAGATAACAATTTCTTCAGCTTAGGATAAAGCAAACCTTTTAGAAAGAGTCCTCTGTAAATGGCGAGGAAACTCATGATAAGCTCGTTACCTTTCCCCGTCACATTTTAGTCAAATTCCGCCCAAGGCATCTGTTGTGTCTACCCAAGATTGACAGCATGCTTTCAAACATATTCTTCATATCTCTTGAGCAATCCATTCCTAAATAAAAATAAATAAATAGCTATCAGTGACTGGACAAGACAGTAAATCAAGGTAAAACTTTGTTTTCCTGAATGAATGTAATTATGAAGTCTTCTTTATGTAATATTTTACTTTCCTCAGAAGGTTATATCCCTGCCAAAAAGGATGTACACATCAGAACTAATATTTAAAATATATTATTTGACTTTGTTTTTAAGAATTATGACCCTTGATTGGAGGACTGGGGACTGGGAAGGGATGAAAAACTGTAGGTTTATTTAATACTACTTTTTTCCAAACCAAGTTCCTCTGCACTGCAGTGTTAACAAATGAATAGAATAACACTGATACATAAAATCAATCCTTGGATTCAAACCAGTTGGTGTAATTTGTTCTATCCGGTGTTTTACTCCATCTCAATGATTTTTCTTTATCATCTGTTTACTCTGGGTATTACCACTCTTGTATGAAGAGGAGTTATATGTCCCACACTAAAGCAGTATAGCAAACAGAAGTGATGATTTTCCTAACCCGCCTGAAATGCATTTTCTGCTCAGAGTTCCACTGATGCAAAAAGGAATTGTGAATATACTCATTCTGCCGGGTGTGCAACAGAAGTTCTGAATACAAATACCGTATAAAATATCTAAAGGGAAAACTCCTCAGGGAGTAGAATTATGGGAGGTGAAGGGCAGAAGCATGGTTTCAGGAAGTACTTTTCCTTCAGAATCACTGTGAGTTTCTGCAAGTGGGTTTGATGGTAGGCACTAAGAAGATGGAGGCATACATGAATCAAAACCCACTCTGTGAACTTGCCTGTGGTGCTGGGAATTAATTACATGACCTTTATGAAACCCTCCTGGTTTGCAGCAGAAGATCAACCCATGCAGTAAAACCCAGACTTTGTGCAATACCGCACTGGCCCAGCAACTAACTTGGATAAATGTTAAGGCTGTAACACTATAGTCTTGATCAAACCTGATACGTGAAGTTGCGGAGGAGTGATTCATTCCCCCTTAGCTTCAGACACATAATAAAGGTGCCTAATTTGGGGTCAAACTCACTTTGCAGTCAACAAAGATAGCATTACTTCCAGAAGTCAATTTTAGCCATTTTTCTCTTTCCATTGATTACAGGGGAAGTACAGTGGGGTCAGGCTACCCTCAAATTATATGGCACAGTGAAGTGCTTGAAGTTAAGTGGGATAAATCTGGTTGTGATCAGTTAATCCAGCTGGGACCAGTGAGGATCAGCCTAAGATGTCTCAGGAGTATAATAAAATCCAATTTTCTTGCTCTTAGGATGAGGTAAAATAATACTGTCTTTGGGGATTGTTAAATAGCGTTCACGTTTATGGCAGAGCTCTATCCTTCTCAAGTGGTTCTGTGTCCAGCCTGTGGTTGCCCAGTGAGAACAGAATATTCTCTTTTAAGTCTCTCCATGTGCAAGTATTAAACAAGTGCCTCAGCCCTGGTAGGGGATATCTATCACCCCGTCTCAGCACCCCGCTCAAATCTGTGGCTTCCTGTGCCTGTGCCAGTCTCTGATAGCACAATCGGCTGTAGAGTGGGAGAAGACCTCCTCCTCCAGGACGACCTCTTTGATCCTGCCTCTTCTGTACGATTGCCCACGCAAGGGTGGAGGCTTCGGGCTGTGGGTTTTGTCTGGCTCTCCATGGGGGCTGTGTGTTGTCGAAACGCTGAGGTTGGGCCCATGGGGCCCTGTTGCACCCCAGCAACCAGCAGAAAGGGTTGGGCACAGAGCCCGCCGCCACAGGGTGGGAGCTACCCCCCACCATGCCTGGGGTACCGTGATTTTGCTGACGTGTTCCACTCTCCAAGGTGATTGCCGCTTTGCCTATGCCTCAAGTCAGTCCTAAATCATCGTTAGCGAAGGGAGGGGATGAATGGTGAGATTTATTACATACTTTAACTTCCAGGCAAATTTCAGGCTCAAGAAAACAGAGTGGCTACTGAACTAAAAAAGTTGTGGGGCTTTCTAGGTACCTTATTGTGATCATTATTGCAGTGGCCAGAAAGAGAACAGTGACCTAGCTACAAAAAAGACGGGCTTTTTTCCTGCCTGAATTCTAAGTTTCTTCACTATGAAAGGCATGTTACTACCTGTACTGAAGAAGTAGATTTGTGGTTAACAGAGCCAGTACTGACCATACTGAATACTAATGAAATAAAACTTTTTTGCGCATCAGATGCCATCAGAGATGCTACCATCCCAAGTATGAAACAGAAAGAAAGAAATTGATCAATGTACCAAAGGAAGAGTTCTTGAAAAGAGACAGAGTAGCTCATAGCTATTAGAGATGAGAGCACTAAGTAACAATTTTTTGTAACTGGTGGCAAGTGAAAATTAGCAAGCTCCTGGCAAAAGAGCCCAGGAGAAATCCCTCACAGTTGGGCATCTGTCAGTATGCAGTCCTTGTCAGGGTCTCTGCCCTGAAACTGAATAACCTCTTTCTGAAACTCTGCCTAATGAAAATGTTGACTGCTTTATGTAAACTATACCTCATCGCAACCTGTAAGACAATCAAGCAACAAGCTTGTGAAGAGATCTTCAATCACCTGAGGGTAACAAATCAAACTTCCTGGGGATGACATATACTGTGACAGATAGATGGAGCATTTTGCATGTTCCCAGGAGCAGATGGGCAACTGAAAGGTGGGACAACTTTCTTAGAAACTTGCAGTTATGGAAAAGCCTCTGAACTCTGTCATCAATAAACCATTGGGTGATTGCCACAATGGATCATGATGCGTGACAAAACATGACTTCAGATGTCCTACACAAGTTCTGACAGAGGGAAATGTCCAATAAATTTTCTTAATTGTAGTTCCTCAGAGGAAGGAAAAAACAGAAAAATTTAGAATTGAATTTTGCAAGGAAAATAGTTATGCTCTTGTACAACTTTGGCCTACCTCTGTGAGAAAGAGGAGACAGTACGTATTGCATAGCCTTGCCAATCATTCTTTATTGTGATAGAGATCATCCCATCACTACTGTTTCCGTATTGTATTTAAGGTGACTAGTCGCATAATGAACGAAAGAGAAAGAAAGAATGATTTTTTTGAAAAATCACAAGAGAATTTGCTTTGCCAACCTTAAAGTTGGCTTTCTCATTCTAAATTAAATTCTCATGTGTTATATTCCAATTAATAAATGGTATCTTGTTCTGAAAAGGGTGCCAACATGGCTGCAGTTATAGATACCTATATGGCTTCTTTTTAGAATTAGGTCCCTGACCTAACTTTGAGTTTATAAGGAGTTGGTTTGAGTGAAAAGGTTGCTGTAAGTCAGACACCAGACCTGTAATTCAGGAAGCTACAGAACTGGCCGCTGTTAGGCAGCGATGTGTGATCCTAGCTAAAAAAGACACTGTAAAAAGGCCACAACATTAAACAATCTAATTATAAGGCAATTAAGATGCTTTAGAAAAACAGGACTAATTTCCAAGAACATTGCTGTCATAGCTATCCTGCCTCTGAGACACAAACTAGCATCTCTGCGTGACACTACATTACAGAACTGGCGAAGAAGTGTATTTACGGTAGTGCTCTTGCGGTCTCATCCTAACCTCTCTTACATTGCAGTACAACCTCATCTGGCTTCTCCTTGAGCTGGTGCATGCCTTTAGTTGGCAGAGAAGAATTCTCAGGAGGCCAATCTGGTGTAGACATGCCAGCATTTTCAAAGCTGGTTTCGGTAGCTCCAAATAGTGCTGTGCTGCATAATACAGACTTATCCCCCCGCTCTGTGCATGCAGCCATTATGACTGTTTATATAGACAGAAATATAACCAACTGCTTAGGTGATTACATCTCTAGTCCAAAATAGCCTGCTTAAACATAGGGACAGGGAGAGTCATCGTATGCCCCAATTAAACACATTTTTCAGTGCTCCTGTAGGATCAAATATGAATGTGTCTTTGCACTTCTTGCTATATTCCAATCAGTCTATCCATATGAAGATGTACATAGACTTCCAATGCAGAATTATAATAAAAGAGTCTTTTGAAACCATAAACACTGCATGGACAATCTGTCTCTCTTAGATATCTACAATATTAGGAGAAAATAACCCCTTCAAAATTGCATTGAGCTACCAAAAATGTACAGGATGCTAGTAATAATAAAACAGCTCAACAGTGCACAAATTCCTGGCAGCTATTAAGATTGCAAGAAGCTAATATAAATCCCAGAAGTGCAAGCCTGATAGGCTGTTTGATCACAATCGAGAAAAGGTACAGCAAGAAAAAACAGATAGCTGTATATACCATGTTATGTAAGCCTCTCTGTTTTATCAGCTGTTACATTTTCTGAGGGAAGAATGTTGAGTAATAGCTTCACAAAATTTGATTCTTAAGTATTTTTGAGTTAATATGCATAACAACCTCCAGAAATTATAAACATGTTATTTCATGCTTTAAAATCTGAACATGGTAAGTTTTCTTCTGAATTTAATTTCTAATATATGCCCTTTTTAAAAAAGAATATTTGGAGGAGAGGTAACTGCCAAAAGAACATTTGAAGGAAGAGAATAATAATGTATTTTCTGTACTATGAAGTAATTATTGTACATTTTCCCAAAGAATGCAGTCAACATTAACTTTTTGAAAGGCTTAGATGGGTCACTGCATTGAAGGAAAACAAATTTTGGAATTCCTTCTTGTATTGTCAGCTGTTTGTACATGTAATGACACTGTTATGAACTGCCAGAATAGTAAATACACAGCATCACTCCCAAATCTTATGGGGTTTAAACCTGCCATAATAATGTTTTCATAACTACAGAGGAATGTGTGGTGGCCTGTGGAAAGAAAGCTCAAGCGGTGACACTGAATGATCTGTCTATACTTAACTGCAATGTTACCACTCCGATTTTTCTTTTCTTTCTTTTTTCTTTATGTGCTACTCGATGATTTGTTAATTTAACTGTATTTACTCCCGGTGCCATTAGAGCCCACTGATGAGCATGTAACTCCTGCTCAGGAGCTGAACTTCCATATTAGATATCTCTCAAGCAAACAGGTTAATAGACTGATGAACCTTACGAATCTGAATATAGTAGCCGAGATAAAAATTGGCCAGTTTCATAAGACATAAGCACTTGTATGTAACTATACAAGATGACAAATGTCAATGTGTTAGATTTCAATGGGTCAAAGGAATCAACTCTTACTTTTTATGGCTTTGTTTTTTGTGGCTTTCAGGAAAAATGTATCACGGTCATAACCTCTATATATCTATCACCTAATTAAAATAGAACCAGAAGCAATGAACTTATTCTCTACAAATTGGATTAGAAATTTTGTCCTTTAATCTCAATGTTCCAAATAACAATTGTGTCAGCTGAAAGAGACCAAAGCAATAGTTACATTTATGTATCCTAGAAAATATTTGTACTTAGCTGCTGAATTATACTTTCAGGATTCTTCATATTATTTTAGTATGATTGACTTGTTTTTTCACTAGTTAATGTTTAATGCCCCGGAAGATGTTTGCTTCAATTCTACACCATATTTCTCCTTCTGAAAAGCAAAGGCAAAGATACAGGAAACACATTTTCTCAGATGCATGGTTTTCCCTTTGTCCTAAAATGTATCACAAGCACTGAAAGAATTTTTTTTTTGCTTTTTTAGGTCACACATTATATTCCTGAAGTGTAAGCATCAAAAGTTCTTTGAGCTTTTAAGATCGTATTATATGAAGAACTCATTAGCAACACACCCTCAAAAAACAAAACTAAAACTCAAATGAACACTATCCTCTGCATTAATCAATCTTACTTTGTATGCTGTGAATGTTTTAGGAACTGCATGTGCCTTTTGAGGATCCATAGCTGCAAAACTGTTATCCTTCCAATAAACAAGCTGGAATATCTGGTGTTCAGACTTTATTCATGGATGAAATAAAATATGTTAGTATGAAAATTTTATTTGGTTCCTTATCATGCTGTTCATCCAGACTTCTTGACAAGTAACTTTGTCTTTCATTGACATATTTGAAGTCCTGATAAAGAATAATCACAGGAAAAATTTGAACACAAAATACGCAGTCCTGATAAAGAATAATTGCAGGAAAAATTTGAACACAAAATACACCATGATCTCTTTTAAATCCTTAAGCAGGTGTCTGGGATAACAACAACACCACCAACACTAACAACACCAACACACCCTAGAAAAAGCTAGTCTGGCAAACAGAAGTGAAAAGCTCACAAAACCACAGAAGGATATTTGTAAAATTTATTTTTTCCTTCAAAATAGAAGTGGATCTCAATATTTTAGGGACTTAATGTGACAAAGCCAAAACAAGACCCCACTTGGCTGGTAGCTAAGTTAGGAAAAGAATCAAGATGTAAAGTGAAAAGTAAACCAAACTTTTACAAGAGAAATTAGCCACTGGAACAGATGCTCAAAGGAATGAGGGCATTCATTGCTGCTTGGAGTCCCCACGGAAAAAAAAAAAACAACCTGCTTTAAAAATCGTGTTTGCTGGTGCCTGTGATTTTTACAATGTGTCTTGTGGTGATTGGTGGGCTCTGTGTTGATACAGCTCCTGTGTTTATTTGGAATGCTCAGATTTCATCTCACAATGCAGTGTTTCTTAACTTCTGGTCATGCCGAAGGGTTTGTATGGCCCAAGTGAAGCCTAATGCCTCCATATTGAAAAGGCAAATAAAGATACCCAAATGCTTTTAAAAATCTCAGGGTTTTTGAGTCAATCTTATAATTTCTGTGCTTAATTTATGATTCTTGAATCTTTGGAGTTGTCAGTACTGTGAAAAAAGATTTTCTGGAGTTTTCTACCATCCAAAAGGAACATGAACGAGTTAAGAAATATGTAGTAGAACTGCAGCAACTGCAGTTTCTCCATGAAATCTTTCTCTCTGAAATCTTCTGACTACAATGTCTTAATATTTTTTCTGATCTCAAAATTATTCAGTTTAAGAGCCATGTGTTACAATGCAAAATTCAGCGTTTTCTTTTGCTAGAAACTAATTGGAATCTGTAATTAACACACACAAAATGTACAACATACTGCCAGTGCCACTATATGCTTGAAAAATATATATTTGTCCTTATTTCTGCCTCGCCATCAGACACTCTCTAGTGTAGTGTATATGCAGTGTGTATTACCCACCCTGCATCCAAAACCTCAGTTATCTTGATGTCAGGATATTTAGGACTGATGTTTTCTCGCATTTTCCCTTTAGGCTTGTATTCAAGCATGTATCTCAGTATCTTAATGATTGCCAGGGAGCCTTCAGCATCCCATCAGCCATAGCCTGAAGAGAGCTGGGAACCTCCTGACACCTCTGTTGCCTGCTCTCTACTCTGCTTTTGAAGCTCAAATGGGAATGTACTTTGTTACCATTTGGATAAAAACTGCTATGGACCTGCGAAACTTGTTAGTTTAGAGAAATTAGAGAAATGCATTGTTTTTATTCAGTTTTTTTTTTTAATTATCTTTAATTCAAAACAGGTCAAACAAATAGGCAATCGTTTATGTATAACACCAGAAACAGAGAGCACAGTCACAGATGTTCATAGAAGAAATAAGTGAAGAAATAAAAGAAAAGCTACGTTTAGCTTACTTTACTAAGATTAGATCAGAAAGGTCTCCCTTTCCTTCTCTAAAGGCATTGCTTCTTCTCTTGCCAAGATCATATTAAAGTTTCAGGTTTTATGCTTGCCACATTCCCCCTGTGGTGGAGTATTCTAGCTTTTTTTATTCAGCTTCTTCAATCAAATATTCTAGGGGTCCAGACCATGTGTTTTTTCCCTCTGCAATGACTTCTGTTTTATCCTTCTAGGAGAAAAAATCTGGCTTCCCAACAAATTTAAGGGGGAAAAAAAAAAAAGAGATAATTTCCTTTCCATAGTTATGTAAATATGTTTTTGTCTACTGGGACTCATCCTCTGCTCTTAATTGATTAGTAAACAGAGATTTGCTTCAATGAGGTGTACAACTGTCTCCTTTCCCATTAATGACTATTTCTAATCCTTCAACAAGGAATGAATCATTCTTAGGCCGTACTGTCTTATCAACTCCTACATTAAAAACATACATGAAAAGCCAACAGTCTTAACTGTATACAGCTTATTAAGAGCTTTTGACTGAGACCAGACATGATACCACAGAAATCCCCTGGGGTGACAGTGGATTTGGGGGTGACTGATCCACTATTTCTTCCTTTGAGGTATGTAATATTATTGTATATAAGATACTTCCCCTGAAAGTAGATATGTGTATGAGATTGTATTTCCCAGTTAGGTAACTGGAAGTTAAATCAAAACAGTCGATTCCTTTTGCCAGAACATATAGATGTGTAACCCAGATCTGTAAACATGTGTTGGGGAGGAACTGCCTGAAAATATTCCATAATGTGCTTTTCTTTTAGTTGTTACTTTTAGTTTATTTTGAAAGCAATTTTTTTTTCAAATTATGCTTTTATGAATGCTTGGTGGACTATATCAGTGGCAGAAGCCTTAAATCAAAGTTTTATAATTTGCTAAAACCATTCTAAGGTTTCGTTATGGAGAAGTCACATTTTATGTTTAGAAGAACTAAAAATGTCTGCAAAAAAGCTCCATACTCCAGTATCAAGTAGGTCAAGAATCTCAGGTTATAAAAAGATTTGGAAGATCTGAAACAAAGGCCCTCAACTATATCTCCTCTAAAGCTCTGTTTTGCTCTTTTTCTCTTGCTTAGTCTCTAAAGACTGTGAAGTACTTAGGAGTGTATTAGTAAGCTAATGTGGAGAAAATTCTCTTGCAGAACGCTTGGAGTTTTAGAAGTCAGTTTCAGACAAAGAAATACCTCTGAAAAGAAACGCGTAATCCCATAAATCTTTTCCTATATTGACACTGAAGACAGCACTTCAGACATGAGGACTGTTCTGAGTGACAGCCAGGAGGGCTTAAATCTTGCAAGATATAGGTATCTCCTGCTTTGCTCCCTACATTCATGGACCCTAAGATCATAGCCAAAGGCGATAAACAGACCAGAGGACGTAGGTTCAAAGTTTACCGTCTTTGTTCTCTGTTAGGCTTCCTACCTGCAGTTTAAATTGAAAGGACTATAAAAACATTTCCTCTCTACTTTCCTATACAGTTGTAATCACCATAGCACCAAGTATCTCAGATACACTAATTTATATTTACAGTAGCTTTATCAGCTAAGGAAATGTTATTTCCGTTTTAGAGGGGGAGAACCAATGTACAAGAAAATTCATACAGAAAGGTTAGGACTAAGCTGCAACAGCAAAGAAGAAATTATACCCATTGACACAAATGTATCTACATGCACACACATAATCTGAAAGCTCAAATATCCTGTTTGGAAGTACGGGAAAGAAATAATTTCAGCAGTCTAACTCTACTTACTGTGCTGGAAATACGGAAAAGCAGAGAAATCTAGAAAATGTGCCTTTTGTTGTCTTTGGATGATGAAGTCCCAGTTTCATTGACTACTAGTGATAGATAGGGAGCTCTCTGGTCATCAAATGCAGCCCTCCTGCATTTCAGATAGGCACTTCGTATCATCCCTTTCATAATTGATTCAGTGCTGGTCCAGTATGTGAAAATTATCAGCAACAGCTGGGTTAAAAAACAAGAACTTGTTTTTTGTTTTAAGGACGGGACAGCTGAAGCCAACAGGGTACCATTGAGCTACAAATGAATAAGCCAATTTTCAGGTAGGTAAGGCAGGCCCTAATTATACTTACTATATACAAATTTAGATTCTGCCTCTACTTAAATAGATACAGATTTTGTCACTGTCTTTGCTGAAGCCAAGCTATTATTCATTGCTTCCAAGTGAACCCTTTGCCAAGTGAACTCTTGGCCACTCTAAAAGGTATTTCAGTGTAAGTTATTTTTAATGGGACTTTGTTGAGGTATTTATTGATTATTAAATTATTTCTTTGTCTTAGCACTTGGACAACGATTCCATATATTTTCTGTGTGTTTCGCCTTATGAAAGGCTTCTTGAATTTCATACGACATCGTGCTTTCATTCTGTTCAAGAAAAATCTTTAGTACAACGACAGTTTACACTCTCAAACTGGAGTGTAAAGAAACTTAAGAAACATTGAGCTGAGATGAGGAACATTTCTGATGTCACTAAATACTAAGATGTATGTGTGTATGTGCACGTATGCACACATGCATGTGTGTGTGTTGTTCACATCTAACAAGTGCTGTAGGGCGAGCACAGACAAGCTACGGACTCTTAATTGGAACTTTTCTAAACTTTCTGAATCTCCTGTGTCTGCAAAATTTAATGGAAAATCTCATATGAGGAAGCTGATTCATGATGTTTTGACACTTTAATCTCCAGAGCTAGAAGAGCTGAAACATGTCAAAACAATTCAAAGCAAAGTTAGCCAAAGGCTTTGAACCTTAGGGATGTAGTATAAATTTAGTTTGAGTTTGGAGCAAATACTCTTAGCGGATCTTATTTTATTTTAACTTGTTTATTCACGCTAGTTGTTAGTGGGTCATCCTGAGGGTTGTTTAGTAATTAGAGTCAGGGAGTTGAAATTCTGGAACCAACAGCTATGGCAGTGGCAGTACGAGAGGTTAGGATTTAATACACAGGTGTATGTCACTCGAATGGGTCAAACTCCAAAAGTTTTACATGTTGATGGGCCGATTACTGAACACACTAACCCATAATAGATACCGTGTTCCGAAATAATTTGCCATCTTGTACCAGCATTATCACCCTGTTCAGAGGTGAGTTTAAAGAATATGATTTCTTGGAAGGCTAAATCCCTATTTTATGACAGTTTAAAAGGATAATTAAATTTAAATTATTATTTTTATTCTTCTAAAATGGGAAATAACTAAGCTGGGTGAAAGCGCATGGATCATTGTGACTTTAGCTATTATAGAAAATCTATAAATATGGACATTGATATATCCTTTGTTATACAATACAATTGCTTTGTGGTAGTTTTATTAAAAGTAAACTGTATTTTACTCACTTTTTTAAAAAAAAGATTACTACAAAAGAGCTTTCATTTAAGATCTAATTGATTTGTTGGAGGTCAGTCTCCTTCTTAAGCCTCTTTTGATTGATTCGCTGAAAAAGGATTTTTCAAATAGGAGGTAAAGAAGCACTGAAAAAAATGCCCATCTAGCCTGCATTAATAAAATACAGTATTCTGGTGGGCATAAATTTGGGCAAGGTCAGTGTCCTGTCAGGTCGGATGCCCTTGCTCTCAGAGACTAGTGTTTTACCAAAAGTAGTCTTAGTGGAAATGCATACATTGACAAGTCCCGGGGAACTTCATAGGCTGACGTCCTGGTGACCATCCTGGTGACACGTCGATGCTATTCTGAGGCACAATTTAGCTACGAACGTGTAATTCTTCCTCCTCCATTACCTGTGGTGCTCAGGCACGCGGGCAGAGGAGGGCCCATAGCATACTCTTCCCATGTGGAGAACTGCAGGACCAGGGACAAGCTCCAGCAAACACGGTGACACTCACTGAAATTTGCTTGATAACTGTGCTGCAAAATAGTTCAAACTGCAAGCAGAAGTATCAAAAATTAGTCCTTCAGTTAAACATTTTTACCAGAAGTCATACCTCCTGCAAAGTTAACAGGACATTTTACATTGACTTCAAGAACCTGTGAATCTACCTCTTGTTCTGCTTCTAAATTACAGGAATTCTTTTTAAAAGGACTTTTCATACCAAGAAGGGAATAATTTTCCTACAAAAACACACAAATGAAAATATAATTGAACTGAATTTTCTGAAGAGACTTTGGCTGTCTGAGTTTAATTTAATATAATTTAAGCAAAACAAAATAAAATGTTAACATAAAATCCAGGAATCAAAATATGTAAAGATGGATTTTCCTGGCCATGCATTTTCAAATTTCCTGTTTTATTTAATTACTATAAATAGAAATTTATATATATGTAGTTTGGTACAGGCCAGGGACCTTGTTGCATAACAGTAGGACTGGCCCAGAAAGTTGATGGTTCCTCCAGCACTTCAGTTCCTCTCCACCCATCTGCACAGACAAGATGCACACTTAAACTTGCTCTTTGGGTGACTGCTGACTTATTTTCCTCATGCACAGGAAGATTTTGCACGTGTAGGATTCATAAATGGGTATGGTGGATACATCACGGGTAGGAAGTTTTGAAACTAAAATTCCAGGTTCCCTGTCACATGATTTCTAGTTGCTGTAGCCAGATCTTTTTATAAGTTGGTTCTTCACTTTCCAGGAGTTAGACGTGAACCACATTTTATTCATGAGTCTCTGGTCATTTGGGACCATTACCTTCTGTAGGTGAGTACCTATAAAGAGCACGAGAAGGGAAAAATTGAGAGACCCTTAAATGGCACAATAAAGGGTAATGAGGTGTGCTCACCTGGGATAAAAGCACTGTGAGAGGTGTATAAACAGAAAGCATTTTAGACAACCTGAGCCATTAGCAAGAAGCAGTAAAATGTTCCGAGGTAGAAGGTCTGGAGGAATCTGAACGGGCTGGCACTTGGCATCCACTCTGTTCGTCCTCAGCTATCGCATAATGTGATATGAGCGGTCACGACCTGATTCTAACAGACACTTAACATTTTGTGAGGGTTTTTTTTCAGCTATAGTGGCTACCAATGAGACAAGTAAGGCAGCAGCAACTGCAGGCAGAGCTAGCTGCATGTCATCTACAATTTCAGTTGAGAGTTGCCTTAAACAGATGATTTATTTGATAAACCACAAGCCTTTATACTGCTTGGGTATTGTCTGAGATAGTTTGGTGCTTCCTTGATTTCTTTTGTTGCTTAATAAAAGAAAGCTTTTTTTTTTTTAAAAAAAATGATCTTTATTACATTTCTTGTAAGGTTTGTTCAGCTTGTGTTTCTCAGTTTCAGGCACTTGCAAATGAATCTCTTTACACCTGATGGGTTCAGTGCTACCAAAAATACTCCCAGTAACTCCAACATTCCTTATTCCATTGTTGCTAGTTTCACATCTAAAATTTAATATTTTTCCTGCTTTTCATATTCAGCCCTCTTTTATGTTTCTTCTGTAAACATGACTTAAAAATTTATAAATAAATCATTCCAGTAAAGGACATGGTCTTTTTGGCTTCAGTCTTTCAAAAAAGCATTATTTCTGGAGAGGTATTCTGGAAACAGAGTGAGCAGAAATTAAAATAATAGTTCCTGATTAACTTAAGCTTTTCATACTTGGATTCACCTGTACTTTAGTTTTCACTAAAATTGTTCTTGGAGTTGTTTCTTTTTTCTTTTTTCTTTCCCTGAAAATGCCACCCTCATAGAATCATTTCCATTATTATTTCTTATTAGAAGATGTTGAAGTACATTCTTGAAATCTTTTGCTCAGATAATTTTTAAGTAATTCTTTTTCTTTCTTGTTCAAGTCTGCCTTCTTTTTAGAAAGTAATAGGAACAATTAGGAATAAAACTATTAAAAAAAAGGTATTAAAGTGTTTTTCTCTTTCCCAGATTTGACGTCCTCCAGAATTTTGTCACTTTATGTGAGATTCACCTTACTGACATCAAGCTATTCCACCTACTTCAGGCACCCATCCCTGAATAAATTTCCCTCCAGCTTTTGAGAGACCTTAGCTTTTACGTGACTCACATTAGGTCAGATTCATCTTCTTTCCCCTCTCCCTTACTTTCTTGTTTCACCTCTTTGTGTCTCATAATAAAGTTTGGGTGGCATGATGCTTTTGATGCACGTTTGGGAGAGGTGCATTGTTAGAAACCCACAGCTGAGGTATATATCCTTCCCTTCCCCTAGCTGTCATGCCCTACTTGTGTGGATCGCCTCTTTTATTTATGAATGGCCATGCAAGGCAAAGATTTGCAGAGCTCTTCAGTTACCATGTCCCTTGGCCCTAGGCGTGACCTGAATTCATTATTTCTTCATAAACAGCACAAAGCAAAGCAGAGAAACAAGGTTATTAACAAGTAACCTAAAATCAGCAGAATATCTTCACATTCTCCATAGATTTACTGCTGGCTGTATCAGAGCTGACTAATTTCTCTTTTCTTGTCATCTAGTGCTGGTGGGCCCCTTTCAGCATTACTGCTGCCTCCTTTCTAATGTTAATATCTCTGAGGATTTGTATTTCAAATTTCCACAGCTATATTGGTTTCTAATAAATCCAAGAAACACTCCAGCTCTTCTTCTCTCCCTGGATATATTGTCCTAAACTAACGTTTTGTGAACTGTTGGAATGCACTTGAAAGTATTCTTATTTAAGATAATTTTAATTAATTTTCAGATTTAAGACTTCATGGGCTTCTAATATTTCATAAGGAGAATGGTGTCTGAGCAGGAACCTCTATAAATGAGAGAGGTTTTTCTGCAATCTGTTCTCCTAACTTTGCATCTGGATTTCCCCAGACATTAAAATTGTCACTGCTTGAAAGTTTTTCTGGTGGGAATTTGAGGATAAAGTCATTTTTCTGAGCACCTCACACCTGGAAATCCAGCTGCCATTGCTCTGGCTAAGCTGCTGGACACCTGAAAATCTCAGACACGTCAGCTGAACTCTGCCACTCATATATAGAGTGTTTGGTGTTTCTGGGAAGTCATGGACCTCCTGTGCAAGTGTCATCCAGTGAATCCTGTATCTCCAGAAGGTTGCGGCTACACCATGCAGAGCATCTGCAAAATCCTGGTAGGACTGCCCTCTCATAGGCTTTGGCAGGAGAAGGATCCAAGGAAAAACCGCCCCGGGGAAAGGCTTTGGCTGGCAGCTGAACAGGCTCCTGCTTCGGGCATTGTTTGACACTGAGCAGAGGCATGTGTGACTTGAAAGCTTGTTCCTTTCTTCCAAAAATATTATTAGCTAGTCTAAACTGTTTTTCTTAGACTATTGCATGTGCAGTGACACTACCACTAGCATCATATTACATTTTCAAAACTTTTATTTTGTTTCTCTCACTCTAACACAGTTTATCCTGTTCTTAGGTGTCTTCCTACAGCTTTGCTCAAGCTTTAGCTCCCGTGCCTTTCTTTTCTTCCCTTATGAAGGGTTTCCCCTAATGCTTTTTCTCCAGGCTTATATTTATTTTTCATTTGCCCTGGGACACATTTAATGTAACACAGAAAGTCAAAATCAAGAGAGGATAAAGCTGAATATTCTAATATCTGCTTAAAAATATATTTTAAAAATTGTGGTATCTGCATGCCCTTTGGAGAGTACCTCTAGCACGTTGTGTTCTCCCATGTTGGCCTGACCTTCCTGCAGAGGTTGGAGCCTCTTTTGGGCAATGGTTGTCTCCTGGGCAGTGCATAGCCCAAGGCATCTGGCATTTCTGAGATGTGAATTGCCATTACTATTACTAACAAAGGACTAGGCTGGGGCTTCAGGAGTCTGTTTCTTATGGAAGAAGAATAGATGCATGTCTATGAGAATCCTGGGCAATGGCTGTCTTCTTAAAATACTGCTTATGAGCAGCTGGAAGCCTGTATTGAAGTAATGACCATATATTGCCCTACCATGTGCATATCCTTGTCTGATTCATGATACTGCTCTGTAGAGAGATCTTGGGTCTGACATGGTATGTTGTTTTCTTAGGCCATTGAGCTTGAAGCATTGTCAACCTTTAAATGCTCTTCTCACCCCCTTCCTGAGGATGGGTGCTAATGGCTGCAGTTTCCACAAAAGCTCACGTAAAGACCCCAGTTAATCCTTGCACCCCAGCGATAAAGTAATGTCATACCAACCATGCCTCCGTCTGAGTAAGTAGCTTAGCTCAAATTCAAAAAACAATAATTTACTTTGTTCTCCTGTAGTAGCTGATTCTGTAATTCCATGCAAATGGCTATCAAGGCTTTGAGCAGCTCCACTAAAAGCTGACACTTCAGAGCACATTATATATTTGCTGTCCTTTTTTTGCTTTTCTCAGTTTATTCTTTTGCTCTGTTCTTGAATGCCTCGGTAGGTTATTTTAAATATACCTTTTTAAAATTCACCTCTAATACTTCTGGTTAGCATTCAACACTTTCATGGAGAATGTGAATTACACACTATGTGAGCCAATAAAGATTTCATTCAAAACCTTAAAAAGAGCATTTTTAGAAGCACTGGGGAATGAAACAATAAAATCCAGAATAAAAACAAAATAGTGTTCCACTGAGAATTGCTTATCACCAACCAGAAGATTTTGCTGACTAACCCATGGGGGTAACAGCTGACAAACTTTTCTTGAAATCTGTCAGTCCTGCCATTTTCTGCATGGCTGCAGAGTAAATCATAGACAATAAGCAGAGCACCTTGTTCAGTAAATCACTACAGCACTTCCCAAGCACTGCAGTAAATGGATAAGAGGCAAGTTTGTGGCATGTCGCTTTACATCCACTGTTTGGACAACAGTCAATTGGATTTTGCAGCATGCAGTTACACTGAAGCTTTACTGCTCTGTTGGTAGCGGGGTACCAAACAGAGAAGGTGGTTATTTTAACTGCTAGGCAATAAAAGCAAAATACTATTATTACAGATTTTTCTCCCAGTTTCTTTTAGAGCTTGGCTGCATTATGATTCTGTGTCAGTTTTGAGATAATATGTGTCAACACTGTCAGAAAAGGTACACACCACCTGCAAGGCAGACCTGTTGGTGGGGCAGGTGTGTCCATTATCAATGCCATGATGGTCCACGTCTGGTCTCGGGTGTTTCTGAATCTGTCACATTGCTTGACATTTTATTTGTTTTATCATTTTTATATTTATTTATTTCCAGAAATAGTTTAAAAACCATAATCCTTCTGTGGTCTCTGCAAACTGGAAAGTCATTTTAGCTCACAGAGTATATTTTAGTATTTTCAGTAATGAAATCTGATGACGTAGTTCAGAGGTTTGAGTTTGTGAGAGAGATGCAAGCTGGTCACAGTGTTTCTTAAAAGGCCAGATCCCAGGTTTGCTGAACAGGGCATAGCCTCATCCTGGCAGCTTTGTCACTATGTAAGCGATGACGTTTATGAAACAGCAGTAGGGAAAATAATGACTCAAGTTCGGAGCAGGAAT
>NW_010532562.1:0-9269 GCF_000687285.1 Phaethon lepturus | reverse complement strand
CAGGAATGTGAGCTTCGCCCCTAGAAATAAGGGGAAAGACACTGTCCTTGATTAAGCAGCAAGGCAGAGAGAAAGGGAGCGGGGGAGCAGAGATGAGATTTCATCAGAGGCTCATATAGGGAAGGAGGGAGGCCCATGGATGTCCTGGGGCTGTGCTCTAACAAGCCAATAAATGCTCCGCAGGGTAACACATATGACAGAGGAAACCCACAGAAGTCTATCCAGGTTTTCTGGCAGATACGTCCCTCTCTGTTGGAGCATGGAATCATTTTGTACTTTTGCTGATCACCCAGGAAGCTTGTCACATGTGAATATAATTGTTATGCCATTCATGGCATATCCCTGGATGGTTCCTTGCAGACTGTTAGGTGGCAAGGAACCCATTTTTTAAGTAAGGTAGGAAATTCTACCTACACTTTTCTAGGGCAAGCACATTAAGAAGGATCTTGAGCAGGAGTATATTGATCATTTTCATGGCTTTTCAAGAGTGGGATAGTCCAAAAAGCATTGGACTTCCTTTGTGGGCCATGACTGAAGGCAACCCTACCTGCGGTATCTCTGCTTTCTTCAGTTTGTGGGCTTGTCCCTGTTGTTCAAGGTAAGTGGCTCTGCACGTGCTATGGAGAAGGCAGCATGGCCATGACCTCTCCCTCCCCCTCACTACGGTTGCCTGCCCATGGAGTGAAGCATGTACTGGACTGTCCAAATTGTGAGACCCATTCTGTGGGGGTACGTACCCTCTCCCACTACTCTCCCCGTGCCAGGTCTGCCAGTGGGAGAAAGCCCAGGCTCGCTGGCACAGAGGACACCCTCAGGGGCTCCACCAAATTCCCTGATATACAAGCTTAGGGGGTCAGGACTGACCTTGGATGGTCTTTATTTGGTTGCTAATGGACTGTAAGTCTCAAGAGCTGCTATTTTTCTTCCCTGAATGGAAAGAGTCTGTAGAATTTAATAAGAGCTAAATTGCAGGGTTCTATAAAAATGAAACACGATCCTGTACACATTATCCTGTGAAGGTATACGTAAAAAGTTACTTGTATGCTGAAATGTTTATAAGAAAGAAGTCTTGCACACAGCAGACTAATTTCTCTCCTTGAAATGACAGAAGGTTGATACTGGTGTAGTAATTCTTGGTTAGAACAAAGTTATTGTAAAAATTACTGAAATGCTTTTAATTTTCATAAACGTTTTAATACTTTATTGTAGAGTTTTGTTAAATGTAATGGGTTGCTTTGAAAGAATACCTATAATAAAAATAATGAGAAAAAATCTGTTATTGGAGACATTATTGTTGATTTGTTATTATTACTATTACTATTACTATTATTATTACTATTACTATTACGTACTATTATATATTTTTTTAATACTAGCTGGTTTAGTGACCTGATTTAGTATCTCTGTAGTACACTTGAGTGACCTGGTTGTGACAGAAGCCAATGTCACACTTACATCGTTTGAAATCAGGAGTAGGTATTGTGCTAGTAAAAAAGGTGTCACTAAACCACCTATCAAAAATACTAATTTGAACTTGTTTAGAAATGACTGTACTAGTGTTTATAAACAATGCATTTTCTTATGTATTTTGTCATAATATGTGTATGCAGCAAGCTGCCAGCAAGCTTTCTCTGTTTTTAACTCCATGGTGCTTTAGAAGAAACAGTTCAGGTGCTGCTCAGTTTACAGTGCACTAAAAGCTGTTCAGCACTTTACTCTGATGTGGAGGGGAAAATAAATAGTTTTTACCTGTGAACAGTGATAATTTGTCCAAGCCAATCAGCACCCATAGTCCCTGGGTAAAATCAGTGAGGAACAACACTGCTCTGCCTTTCACTGCTAAGGAATTCCCCTCCGGTTGACATGAACTAAGGTCCTTTTCTCCTTTTCTCCCATGGGTCTGTTAACTTCTTTTCTGACCTGAGGAATAAGAGCTTGTTTTTGTGGCTTGCGGAGTCCTTTTGCTTCCTTGCAGAGACCTCTTGCTTTCATTCAGCCATTTACCTGGCTAAGAACTCAGTGTCAACTTTGTACCCTCCTTGATGCACTTGTGTAGGTATTTTTATACCTAGACTTTTTAAAGAAGATAAAAAGGTTAAATACAAGGATGTAAGTGCTTGTGTAAATGCGTGCTTGTCTCTACAGAAGCAGAGTGCTGCATTCTGCTTTTCATATCAGTTCTTAATTCATCTGATTTCATTAACAATCAAGATGTGATGGTCTTGATCATATTCGTGTCAAACAAGAATTACTCCAAGGGAGTTCTTTTAATAGAATTACTCTGGACTTACACTATATAATAGAGTTCAGGATTTCTATTCCATGTCTTCACAGATGAAAACAGTAAGAAATCAATATGACTTTTTAAGGCAAAAACTCTTAAAGAAAAATATTCTTACTTGCTATTTATAGTTCTGTTTTCTTTAGACATTAAACTATGACAGAAATAATGAGAAATAATGGGGAATATTTATAATTTATCTTTTGACTGAAATAAGAGTTACCAGAAATCAGTATATTTTTCAGGTTGAGCTCTCAGCCTTTGATATGTCTATGGAGCAATGTGATCAAATAGTTTCTGTAATTACACTTCATAATTCTGGTATAATATTAGCTAAATCTCATTAGAGTTTATAACACTAAAGAAAAATAATAGAAAACCTACTTTTACAAATCCCATTCTCATCTTCCTCAAAACAGAATGGGTTATTCGAAAACAGGGGAGCTAGTTGCATTAACTTAAGGCTTATTGTAATTAAGAACTTTACAAAAAAGCATTTGCCAAGACATCACCACAAACAGAAAGAGAAACAGAGCTCTGTAGAACCTTTTTTACCTTCTGAAAAAGAGGACAAGTTGTATCAGTGATCAGTGCTTTGAATGCAAAGCCTTGCCTGACAGGCTGCAGCTATTCCAGCATTCAGGTTTGGGGCAAACAAGCACTACTGAAGTGAATCCCCAGTTGTCCCCACTTAATGTGCTTGGGTTTGGCTTCCAGGGAAGTTTGGGTGAGTGTTAGCAACATCCTTTCTGGAGAGGTTACACCGGAAGTTGCCTCCCAGTTGGGTACCAAATGCTCTCTGAACCTCAACAAGGACACAAGCATCTGACCTGAAGGCTGGTCTCATGGACAGCTTCACGCTGTATGTGCATTGAGATTCTCAGCCCAGGGAACTGGGTTATATCTGTTGGAAAGTAATGCTCCTGAGCTGTATCCAGTGAAGATGTAGGGTCCTCAGAACTGCTTGCTTCCATACACTGCTTCTCCTATATTGTCTGTATTACTTGCTAATACAGACATAGCTTTAAATTTACACTAGCAGGTTGCTGATACATTTTGAAAGCATCTAAGTGAAGACCAAAGTGGAAGCTTCAGCCTTGTTGACTTTCAGTGGGATCCAGATGGTCTTCATACATTTCTTTTTCTTCCTTCCCAAATGATGAAAAAAATTACATACTAAGCCTCTGAATAAGGAAACTGTGGTAGAGGTAAGGAATATGTAGAGAGATTTCTACTGGCATTAACATGCAGCCACCATAACATGAATCTCAGCAGCTGCTTAGTGGTGCAGAGCATCTTGCCCAGCGGTGTGCACCATGAAGTGAAAGGAGAATCTAAAACACTATTTCACTTGAATGGGAATTTAGCCAGGACATAAGAATTAATGCTGGAGTTAACAATCCTAATCTTAGGAGGAGTCCCACAGAAATTTTAATAATCATCAAGAACATCCTGGGTTTCCACCTCATCTGGGAGAGATACCAGCGCTGCAACAATAACACACTGATCTTGAGGGGATCCAACTGAGGGACCCCATTGCCCTTGCCTAAATCTAGATCATGCTGTCTGTAAAAGCTCAGAGAACACCAGGCCAGGTGGCTCAGGGAAACAGATGGTTGTATTCACATGTACATTTTGTATATTCTTCCAGACAATATGCAAAGTTACAGAATGTGTTACACATTTCAGATATATTCAGGGAAGAACAAAAACCAGATGGGTACCAACCTGAATTTACTGGGGAAAAAAGGCAAAAATCCCTTTGACTTAAGTGAAACCAGGATTTAAACAAACTTCTTAGTGATTTCCGCTCTTATTTAGGAAACACTCATTTGGCCAATCTTAAACACACTGGCTTTTTAAACAAAGCTCCCTTTGACTTCTTTGACATCATGATTTGGTCATACAGTTTTGCTAATTTGGGTGATTCCCATTTTAACTTGCTGAGTTATTCCTTTGAACGTCACCTGTCTGTCTCTATTAAACATAATTGGCAAGTGTACAGTAAGCAGGATGCATAAAAGCTGATACTTGAATTCAGCAGTCCATAATTAGATTAAGCTACATCCTACTCTGAAAAAAAATTGATTCTGTAGCAGCCTGCAATTTTTCTGAAATTTCTGTGTGGGCTGTACTACTTGCCCTCAGTACATAAGACACAGTAGCATCTGAGCATATAAAGCTGGACACCTGTAGATGACTGGGAAGTGTTTTCCCTTTTTTCCCCATTCTCCTTCTCTTTTCTCATTTTATTTCCCTTTTTTTCTTTCTTTTCTTTTCCTCTCTTCTCTTTCCCTTATCTTAAAGCCATATTATTATAATGGCAGATTAACAAGAAGCAGACATAATTTCATACTGTAGTTATCATCAAAAGTAAAACATTTTGACTGTACATTGTCATGCTATTCTTATATGTTAAAGTATACCTCTCATATAAGCAAAATGTGAAAAAGATAGGCTGTGTACATTTTTAATCCAATGTCTATTATTCAAACTCTAAAGAAACACTATCGAAGCTACAGTTTTAAATAGTGGCTTTTTATACCTAGAATAAAGAATGAGTCTATTTCTCACTCTGATCTTGCTGCTTGACTACAGACTGTAGAATTTAGAAGCAGAGGCTAAAATACAGAGAAGGAAGTTAAATAGGTGGAGAACAAGGGGAGAAGGAGACTGAGCCTTTATGTTCATGACACCAACAATCTGTGGATTTGCAGTATTTTCATTATTCCTGCTAAATTTTTAGTCATATATGGCAAATGCATAAGACAATCCCCTTTTGTTGGTCCTTACATCAACACTCCCTTTAAATTTTGCTGATCCTTCCTGAATAATGATTCTCAGCTTCGAGTTTTCTTATCCATTTCCTGAGCTAAAACACATTGGTGAGCTCTGATCACCTCCCCTCTCAATTGCTGCAGCCTCCTCTTCCCTTGACAAAAGCAGTCTTGCCCCAGCACTACAACAAAGATCTCTCTGGGTCTGCTGCATTGACCATGCAGCCCCTTTCTTTCATTCCCTCCACAGGCTTTCCCTTCAGTGTATCAAATGTAAGCTGCTTGTCTTCACTTCCAAGGGTTTTTATGGTCTATTCCCACTGTCATCTCTCATTGTGACAGACTGAACTACCATATAGGTGTGAAAACCACCAAGCAGCTGGCTCCAATTAACCATCTATCTTTTCAAGAGCTGGTGGGAGCAAGGGGAGATCGAAACAGTGTATAATTAGACCCAGCTCATTCTGAGAAGATCTCCTATGGCTAAGAAAGGTAGATGTTGAAACCATATCAAAGGGAAAACAGCTCAGGGAAAAGGGGAAGGACAAAAGGCAACATCTCAGTGAAGAATAAGAAAAGAAGGAAATGGAACTGAAAGTAATTGGGGACCCAACAATCCCTCAACCGAGTGCAATGCAATGCAGGGACGAGACACAGATGAAAGTGTTTGAGAACTGTTTGCCACAGCTCTCCTCCCATTTCATGGCTGAGGCAGTGTTTGAATGGATGTGACCTGGGTGCGACACTTCTGGGGAGAGCACTGCACGTGCCTGATTGTCAGTCTGTCTGAAAAATCTACTGCATGCGTGTGGGTCAATTACAATTACATGCTTTTTGTAGTGGATGGGTACCTCCATGAGACCCAGAGTATGAACAAATCCTTGCCCAGGATTGCAAAATCTGAGCACCTGGTCTGAGTGCACATTGTTATCTTCCAGAGCAACTTATACAGGATGAAGTGGGCTCCTGATTGTCCTTGCTCAGGAGTACCTGCCTTTAAATATCTGAAAACTTACTTCTCTCTTGACTTGACAGCCTCTGTGAAGAAATTGCAAATGTGCTTACAGACAATTCTTTATTAGGCTGTTTATCCTTACGAAGGCCGCAACAGCTTAGTTTAATCAAACTATGTTAGCAAGTGTCTCTTTGAGTAGAATATAATAGTCATTTGGGATTATGGCTTAACATCTTGCCCTTTCGTTCTTTGCAAGGATTCTCAAGGATGCTTGTAATCAAAGATCTCTCTCTGTTAGTCCTTGTAATAAATCTTTCATCCCACTTGCAGGATGTTTCATTCTCTTGCACCTTGTGTTCAGTATTTAATTACCTTTTGTTGTTAAAGGGCATGAATAAAAGACGAAAGCAGAAAGCACTATTCACTGCATCCTTCCATTGTGAGTCTTTAACCCAGGTGGGCTAAAGTCATTCAACCTCTTCTACCATTTCTTGTATATTTTTAGTACAGGGTGACATTAGCTATTTTGCTTTTGGACAATGGGAAGGAAGAGTGTTTGCATAAAGGCTGCTTTTCTGAACTGGACTCAAAAGTTTAGCAAATTAATCTGTGTTGCTTACTACCTGGGTGAATTTTTCCCTTGAACTTGTCACTTGCACATTCTTTGGCTAGCCACTTTGAAGCCTTCAGACACTGCCAGGCTATTGGGTCCCTCAGCCCCTCAGCTGTTCCCACAAACCGGAAATAAATTTTTATGATGCTCATATTAGCAGTTGGAGGGACATCTTTTACTTTTCTCTTTCACGTGCAGGATGGAGTTTAGCACCACATAGACCTCCCTCCCTTCCTTGCTGTGAAGAAATGACTGAAAATCCAGATAGGTGATTTTATCCACATCCCTGATGGTGTGTTTTTAACCTTATACAGGTGCCCTAAAGTCTCTATTCAGCTGAGGATACTGTAGAGCATGTGGGATTTTGTGTGAAGTCCCAGCTGCCCAGTCTCTTTCAATTACCCTTCTGAGAGACAGTTTCCACAGTCCCTGCCCACTGTTACACAAACATGCGTGATTGCATCAGGCTAACTGATACATAGAATTTTTCAGGACTGAGTCAAGTAGGGAAATTCAGATAAACAAAAGTTTTCAAAAAAATTTTTGTCAACTAGTATTTAAAATGTTCTTAGAAATAGTCTCTTTGACTCTATTGAAAGTCTTTAACCTTCAGTTTAATTTTAAAAATGTCATGTATATTTCATGTAGAAAACTAACAATAACCAGTACTATAAAAGTCAAATGGCTTTATTTTAAAACATTGCTTTAATTTCTAGAACTCTCTTATTATGAAAAGAAATGCCATGTGTAAAAAATATGACAGTTCATCTATCACTATCCCTAATATGCTATCAAGGAAGTCTCTTTAACCTTAATTGTTCTTCACTGAAGCATTCAATTTCCTGTTCTCTGTTCTTGCAGTGCTTCTGTCTTTGCTTGAAAACCGAGTTCTTTTTAACATTGAAAATGCCTGAAATGCAATTGTAAAACAGGTGATTATAGAGTTTTCACATGTGGATGGAAAGTCAATATATTTAGTGGGCAAGCACTGTGCCCTGTTTTTAATTTTTCCAAAGAGAATTTTTTAGCAGCTTTATCAAACATTGACAAAATGCTATATTTATTATTTATATAATGGCTTTAATGAATGAACCGTAGATCACACTTAATCATTATGTCAAAAAATGACAAGAACTGAAAAACTTACATGTGGTGAATTATTTGACCTTTTGTAATTAGAAAAAGAAGCACAACACAGGTGTCTTCCTGTAGTTAGCAATAATACTCCTGAGAAAGTATCTACATTGCAAGTTACAATGTGTTTCTACTCAAAACCGGTTCAAGTAAAGTGGAAACACAACTTCACAGCACAGTCCTTATTCAAAGTACAGTTTGGTGTTTATAATTACTAGCATACCTAACAATGGGCCGTGTTGTGTTTGATGCTGGTACGGACAATATAATTGGCCTCCGTAGGGTTTAGTTAACAGCAGAGAGAAAAACTAAATGCATGGCCTAACACATTGCCTGTCAGTTTAGGATACTGATGATTATGTTTGTTAGGATCAAAGTGAAAGCCATCACAAAATAAAAGAGCAGAAATGTCACTGACCACTTAAAAAAGAGCAGCTATCAGTAATTAGCAGGGCTGTTTTCCTTTTGCCCTTTCTTATCTCAGTTTGCTTGCTCTTTTCTGCAACCATCAAGAAGCTGTGAACTTCTCATTAGCCTCAGATGATCTTTCTTTTGGATGAGGTTAACTTCATAATTCATGCACTATGTCTTAGTTATGAGAATACAACATTACTTTTGGTAAGCAAGATGCCTATTTTTTACATCAGATTTTGAAGCAAAAATAGTATGTTGGATATCTGACTGTATTTTGACTCACTTTTTTTCCAGAGATGCTACATGCTTCTGATACCACCTTTTCTCTCTGAATGCATCAGATTTCAGGCTTGAGCTGTTGACTGTTTTGGGAAGGAACACTGCGTCTCAAAATGGCCGTTTGTAGTAGTTCCCTATACATGAGCATTTAGGGAAGAACAGCTCTTCACCCACCTTATCCATGCTCTTCACGATTTTGTAAATCTTTCCTTTGTCTCCTCTCAGGTGTCTCCCCTTAGACATCTCCCCTCCAACTCCAGCTTGTTTAGCCTTGCCACACAAAACAGCTGCTCCTTCTTCTCAATCGTTTTAGTTGTACTTCTTTGTGCCCTTTCTAACAGCAGTCTGCCCTCTCAGAGATGTGGAGACCAAAACTGCCCACAGTGCAGTTAACTGATTTAATCCTCAGTTCTTAACTATTGATTTAATCTTCTGTATAGAATCCTGGTAGTTTAAAGTATGGATTTTCTTGAGCGTGACTGGTATAATATGTTATGTTAATGATTAAGTCACTTAAATCTGTGCTTTGAAAACAGTATCTTTTTCAAAACTGCATTATTCTTTGACCAACAAGGTGCCCCAGAAGCTGAGCACAGTGAAACTCAGCATTGCTACACCTTGTCCTTGCCTGGAAGCCTGAGTCCTAGTCTGCAAATGCGATGTAGGTGCCTATGAACCTCTGTAGTACCTAGTAAAATGTGGGTGCCTCAAAACGGGATTTATGACAGGGAGCATGCTGACATTTCATCAGCAGCAGGTACAAGTGAAGAGAGGTGCAGTCTCATCTGGATTTCACAGAATCACAGAATCACTAAG
>NW_010532561.1:2667-12070 GCF_000687285.1 Phaethon lepturus | reverse complement strand
GCGGGCCTCTGGCTCCTCTCCTACAAATGCTGTTTGAAGGTTTTTACTTCAAACACAAGAAATAACGGAGGAATCGCTGGGCTCTGCGTGCGAGGTGTACCTGTCACACGAAATATAGCAGCAGTACATGTTTTGATAGCCCATTTTTCTCTAAACTTCAATCGTGCTTTAACTCTTGGGTTTGGTTCCATTTTCTACAAAGTTGCATTTTATCTGGATAAGCACCAGTTCCATTATATGGTATTTAATTGATTACACTTTTACTGAGGTGATAGGGGTAGAAGTTAACCATCAGCCAGTTGCTTTTTCTGGTCATTGCCATTAGTATTAAATGCCACGTGAAAAATCGGTGTATATGAGAGGGCTGAAAGCAAGCACTGAAGCGCTCAAAGTGAAGAGAGCACAACATAGGTGGTACAGAAACAAAAAAAACCCCACCAAACCAAAAAAACCACTGAACCACAAACCAACCAAAACCTAATGAAGGGGGTGGTAAAAGTTAGCTTCATTTATGAATAAAGAGCTAAAGAAAAATAAATTTTAAATTCTCTTAAAATGGTATGCCTCAGTCATTGTGTTTCCAACTGAAGCCAGGTGTCTGATTTCTCCAGTGGCTGGCAAAACCACGGGGCCAGGGCATCGCTGGTTTGGATTGGCAGCCTGTTTAAATTGCTTTTTTATTTGTTCTTCGAAGGTGTCCTTGGCCGGTTTGGTGGCATGAAAAGGTTGTATTTTCATGCTCAGCTAGGACACACGGTGCGTACAGGCCAGCGTGGAGGAAGGTGGGCGGCCTTTGTGGGAAGTGCGCAGGATAAGCATACGAAGAAAAAAAAAGTAACGTTGTTATTCAAAGGCATAAAAAAAAACAGCTGTAATTTTAGGAACTTGAATAGAATAATTTGTAAAGCACTTTGCAAGAGCCTGAAGGGCACCGAAGTTAGATACTTCCAGCAGTGTCTTGCTCTTGCCATTTGCTAAGGAATCCTGGGATAAAGAGTCGACTCATCTGCATGAGGAGAACAGGTGTTGATTAGGTGGGCTGGAGGCTGGATGTAGCTGTCAGCGATCCAGATACAACACCAGTACTCAAGAACGTTTTAGCTGAATCGAAGTGACTTTTGTGGGATAGTGTTCATACGGCTTCAGAGTTTTTTAACTATCTACCCAGTTTCTTAATATGATAATGAAGATTAACATCTATTCTATCGGTGATTGTCATCGTTAAGTGATTAATTTCTGATTTTGTGAAGCTTCCTGTGGTGATAATGATCCTTGGGGTATGAAGAAATTCTTTAATGTGTGCTGTCTGTATCTTGTTCAGTAGCCGCCTTTGCGTTGTGTGTCTAATTTTTTTGCCTTCTTAGGATTACTTTTTTGTATCTTGCTACCTTGCAGCAGAAAAGAAATGAAACTACAGGATAGCTGGGGAAACACATGGGTTGCTGAATCCAGTCTGCTGCAATCACAGGCATCTCTACAGCAGATGTTGAATTGAGACAATTTCACAGAAACATCTATTCTTCTTGCATGTCTCCTGAACCACTGCAAGTAGATCATTAAATGGCTCTAATGTCTATTAAAAAAATAAAGTTGTTTAGTACAAAGACCAAAAAGTCTAATGTGCTATATGTCAAGTGCTGTGGTGGGAAAGAGCAGGAGAAAGAAATCAGCTACAAGCTGGAGGTTCGTGGAAAGCCCCTGGTTTTCCTAAATGATCCAGATCATTGCCTTTCCTCGGTATCAAAGCTGTAAATGTCAACTGCTTTTAGATAACGGAACTGAAAATCCCATGAGGAATCCCATGAGGGGGACGAGCTATATATGTCGTAGGTTTGAGAGGGTTTTAGTGCAGAGACCTCAGCTTAATATTTTGCAGCCGGTTTTATCTTTTTAAACTCTACTGAGGTCACTAAAGTCAGAAGAAGGGATGAGGTTGCCCATTTCTGTTTTACTGCCATGGAAGACAATTTGATGTGTACAGAGCTACCCAGAGTTTCCTCTCCTCCCTCTCAAAGTCTCTCCTTTTTATTAGTCCTCCCTGCTCTCCTCCATAACTTCTCCTCCTCATGCTTTTCTTTCTTTCTCAGTTTCTAAATTGCTGCATTCATCACTGTCGGCTTTCCCTTCTCTTGTAAACTCCTTCAACTTATCTTTTGCTCAGATAAATGGTTTTAATTTAATATTTTAGATGCTTCCAGGTTTCTTCTGAGTTTTCCTTATGCATCATCTTCAGCTTTTTTTCCCCCAGATATAAATATTAGATTTGATTTTTATGTTGTGGGCTTTGAAGACTGTTTTGCACACTCATATTTCATGTGCCAAATTTCATGCAATCAGCAGTGCTTAAAATGTGTATCTTGAGGGGAAAAAATCTACAGAGGATTTTACTTTTCCCGCAGTAGTGGGAGAAACTTTTAGTTTGGGAAGAGGCAGAAAACAGCATGGGTGGAATATGGCTTCAACACAACATTTACCAAAAGTAGACAGAGTTATTTTTGGGTTTGGTTTGATGTACTCAGGCTGACTTGAATGAAATGCACAGATTTACATTATCGGCAGTCTATGATTGCTGAACTTGCTCCCATGAAGATATCGGATATGGAGAAGATGGAAGGGATCCAGAAAAAGCAAATTCTTACATGGATATCATGTATGGGAGCTTAGACCATGCCAGCTTTTGTTCAGTGAGCTGGACATCCGTGAGTCTGGTGGAAATTAGCTATCAGAGTCCTTCTCTGTCCTGTTCTTCTAGGGCTTTTGCAAAATGGATAGCTGTGGAAACTGGATATCATGGAAAACTACAAAATGTTATGAACTCTCTCAAAACTGGTTTGTGAGATGCTGGCAAAGCTGTTAAGAAAGCACAAAGATCAGGCTGTTATACTGGATAGGTTATTTCAGGCTTTTGAGTTGCTTTTGGAGGATGAACTGCAGTAGTTTTCAGCTTCTCCAGCTATCCCTTTTAAAGTCCTTAGGAAAATTCAGTCAAGGTTTTGGTGCTAGAAATGGAAGTTTTTAATAAAAGCTCCCTGACCGTGTAGATTGCCATCTGCTGCGGCAGTGTGTGTACCTTGTTATTGTCTTTGGGTTTTTTATAGGTTTATTTTGGCACTTTTTTGATGCATGAGCTGCCTGTTGATGCTGCTCCAGAAGAAAGCCTGGCAAGGCTAATGTGGGGAAGGGATTCTTCTCACAAGCTGCAGTGGGAGGTTTTGGAGACAGAAATCAGAGTTGTTTTATTTGAATGTTACAGGGAGAAAAAAAAAGTTTAGAAATTTATTGCATGGTTTTGCCCTCTCTTTATTTCAGTCATGTTGCAGTCCTCTCTTTTCCCATTGCCTCACAACGGGAAGCTTGTCCTAACCTTCCAGCACATCTGTGATGCGACGACTCCTGGCGCATATTTCCTACATAAACTTCTTGCTCTGCTGCTGGGCTTTCTTCCTACTCCACCGTTCCCTTGTCCTCTCTGGGTCGGTCTCCTTTAAGGTGTCTCAGATTAACCTGGTTCATCCGGTTATTATTCGTTACTATCATCATTCATTGTTACTTATTATTCATTATTACTATCAATAATCATTATTATCATCATTCATTAACCGCTGTTCTTCTCTGGTCGGTACTTCTGCATCTCCATAAACAGCCCTTCAGCCGCGCAGCCTGCTGTGAATCTGGCTGATAATATTGGGCATTTGTTCTTGTTTCTTTCCCTCTTGCTCGTCATAAGAGGTTGACCAGAAACTTTGTGTTCCTTTTTTTTTAACCATTCACATGTCAGGGGAAATGTGCTTTCTCAAATCTATAGTAATAATCTTGAGTTTATTGGCAACAGGTTTATTTCTCCATCAAGCCTTTTTGTGCTGTCTGTAGACTGACATGTTTTTCTGTTTTCAGGGTTTTCTATCTAAAACAGCGATTAGAGATATAGAACTGACAAATTGAGAGCTTAAATAAAGAGGTTTGGGAGAAATCTGGATGTGGTCTAAAATGCCAGGGAGAAGGGAGCTGAAATGCTGTTAGGAAGAATGCTTGGAAACATTGGGTAGAATACTTTAAAAACAAAAACACAACCCAAAAAAACCCCCACAAAAAAACCCCAAACCACAACAAATCATGGCCTATTGCTGGCAGACTAAAACAATATTATGTTTTTAGTGTTTTATCTGAAAGCTTATGTATAATAAATGTCACTGATGTGAATTTGAAAATATCACTGGCTTTGTAGCAAAACTGTTGGAGTGTGGTGTTTAGTTTTTTTATTCTCCCACTAAAAAGTAATTTTTGGATACAGTTTTTTAATTGCTGCATTTCCCTCAAAGGACTCATGCTGAAGCTCTAATTTACTGTCTTCATAACTGTGGACAGTTGCAGGGAGTTTAGACTTTCACTTTTGCTACAATGGCCTCATTAAATATGGATGTACTCTTGCCACATAAGGGAAAACTAAATCAGACCAAATTTGTTGCACTTTACACAATTATGCCTTGAGAACAATGTATAATTAATAAACTCATTGTAGATTCAGGCTATGTGGTGCTATTACCTCTGAAATCTGAAACGTTTTTTCAAGGTGAATGTTTCCTGTGTCTTTTTGGAAAAAAGTCTACAAACAGAGATGTCACCCTAATCAAGGAAATCACTGGATTGATAAATTTCTTCTGTAGAAGTAGAAAATGGTTTTAAACTTAAGTGAACTCTGATTAATCTTCCTTCTTCCTATTTTCTTTTTAGTTCTAATTTTTGACATTGTTGCCACAAAGTTGCGTAGTTAAATTTAAATTAATATTGAATTAATACTTTATAGCTCATTGTCTAATGTGAGAAACAGAAAGTACTTCTGGCCTCTTTCCCATTGTAATAACACAGGAAGAATATGCTTAAAGACTGATGAGGAAGCCAGGAATTTGTCAAAGCTTGTGAAACTTAACAGTAGATCTCACATTTATATGTAAAGGGAAAGGAATTAGATTGTACTGTTGATTTTTAGCTTTAAATAGGCTTGGGGTTTCTATTTTTAATATTAATCTCTCCTGTCTCCCATTGATTTGCTGTATTTGAGGCCTGAAATAATGAACTAAATCTTGCTCATGCAAACATGCTGAAAATATGGAAAGCAGTGGCACGACATCAGCTGCCCATCCTAGTTCTTCCTGCGTTGGTGGCTCTCCTCAACCAGAGGAAAGCCTGTGAAAATCGGTGCTTAGGACCTAAAAAACATCTGCCTGACAGGTGGCTGGCATCAATTCCTCTCTTGGTTGACACTTTTGTAATTAAAAAAAACCCAAGTATCCCTACTGTAAGAAGCCAGAATCCATCTTTCTGTGCTCATTTCCCCCCCCTCATGCTTTTCCATGTTCTGTTCTTCTCCAAATGTTTCCATTGCTCTCTGTGCATTTTGACTGGGGCCAGTGACAACCCATTTTGGGATTCCCACTGCAGGTTCTGCCCACGGCATCCCGGGAGCTGGTAACAAGGCTGGAGGGACAGTGCTTGTCGTCAGTGTTTGCTGTACGTCCAGGAAAGCAGCATCAAAACACGTTTCTTCTTGCCTGCAGGGGAATAGCTGATTGAACGCACCTTTTAATTATGACGAATTTTGGCATCTTGCACTGAGATATAAAGCTGCTTAAATTAATTGCCTTTAAAAATTGGAGGAGTGACAGACAGTACGGGTGTAACTTCTTCTGTTCAGGTGCCTCTGTCGCTGTTCTGCTGCATTTCCTAGGTGCAGCCGTGGAGATGTGGCTTGTTGAAACACCATGGTCTGAGAGAACTTGAGGTCCTGTTTCTTCAGACTGCCATATGATCTTGTTTGTCCTTCTCTTGCAACATCACAGCAATGAGCTATGTTGTCTTGTCTGGGAATCAACATGGGAGTATTCTGCCCAGCAACTGAATTTTGGAGCAATCCTGAAAGGAGAAGGCTTAAGGGGAATCCTCATGCCTTCTGGAACTGTACCGGCTTTTTAGCTATAGCTGCCTGCTTAGAGCCACCGCAGGCTTGTACTGATGATTGTAGGTGGAACGACGAGGGGAAAACCAACATAGAGAGAAGCAGAATCCAAATGGCAAAGCATCTACGCAAAAAGTTTGACAGTGGCTTTTTTGAGTAGTTGCCAGTGGACTGTTTGGGGGCATTTTTACTAGAGCTATGGTGGGGCAATTACTGAAACGTGGAGACGAATTTTTCCTTTGAACCAGAACTTACAAGATCTACTAACAGGCATATGGCTTATCTTGCTAGATGAAACTGGTGACATTACTTTTAGAGGGGAAAAATAGATTTCAATCAAAGGTATCTCATCTGTCTTCACCGATTATGATAGACAGATGAAACCAAAATTGACCACACTTCCCTCCTCTGAGAGTCCTGATTTCCATGTAACACTGCTGATGTCCTCGCTCAGCTCCATCCATGTTGTTGGGGCAGGAGGGTAATGAATGAAATGGTCATTTTTAAGTCTCTGCATCAAGTGGGTTCAAAAGAAGTAAGTCAGACTAGAGAGCAGAAATGGTTTTTGACAGCTACAAACAGGGAAGAGATTCTGCTGAAATTGTTTAATCAACAGTGTTCACCAGCTCCTCTGCTACTTTCAGCTGTGCTGAATAGTTCTGTTATGTAAACTTTCCCTCCAAAATAACTTCATGTTAATGGCTGATAACCAGGGGCTGTCTGCTAGAAGCTAGTAAATTCAAAGTGTAAATAGGATTTTCCTTCTGCTAACACAGAACATAATACAAGGTTAGAATGGGAATGCACAGCAGTATTTTTCTCCCTTGATTTCCTTAGACCAAGACTCAAAACTTGCTTAGAGTTTAATTAAACTCCAGCTGCTGCAGTTCAGTGTGGGAGAAAGTGAATGAAATTTCGAGGTCCTTGTGGGGCTGGATGGATCCGGTGTTGCCTCCTGCCTTAATAAGAAGGAATAAAATAAAGCCAGAAAGATGTAGGATTAATAGCATTTCTAAATACATTCTTCTCTTATAGCAGGATGTGTTAGATTCATTTCTGTCCCCCAGGAGCCTTCCCAAATCAGATAGAACTTTAAGGATAAAACTTATCTCCCTGTATAGCACTCAGAAGAAAATTGTAAGGTAGGGGAAACTTCAGGGAATTAGTGTAATAATTCTTGTGGCTCTACTAAATAAGTAGGCAGCCACTTTGTGTGTTAGTTAAAGCTTCTGAGTAGTCTCCAATGTTGTAATATATTATTAAAGTATAAAACAATTGCAGCTTTTACTTGCTTGCATTTGCAAGTCTTTCATCCGTTATTGTAGCCTGTGAGAGCTTCAGCATCAAGATTAAAAAAAAAAAACCACAAAAAACAAATGAATATAAAATTATTAACATATTACTCAACAGTAAGTGTGTTAGTTCACAAATATGTAATTTGTATCGGCATCTGTCGCCATGGAGTCTGCAATTGTTAAATCCAATGTTAGAAATTCTAGGTATTCCACAGAATTCAAAAGCAAAACTGAATGTGAGTCATCTCACAAAATTACTTCAAGTATTTTGGTTGAAGCTTGAAGAAAAGACTATTTTTAATTTGATTTTCCTCCTGGCAGTATACCCTTTATGGCTAATGTATTTAAGATGATGTTTTTCCCTTTTTTAATATTCCCGGTCCTCGTGTACTCCAGATAGCTGCTGGGTAGTTAATGGCCCATAACGTTATGCCTGGTCCCTGCTCCTGGTCTCCAGCGCGGGCGTCTTGCGGATGTATCAGCAAGGGCAGCAAAAGCTCTGGCTGCTGCCTCCACTGCCAAGAGTACATTTTGGCCCTGATAAAATAACCTTGCATCAGATAAAACAACGGTGTGTGACTAAATGGCAGGTAGCACACAGCCCTGACATTTACACTGCAGGATGGAGGATTTTCATCCCCTCTCTAACCAGACACCAGACCACATGGACTCTCTGAGGGTCTGGTCAGGAGCAGCCAATGAATAATTACTGCCCTTCCGAAGCCAGCCAGCTCATCGGCTTGGAGCGAGCACCGCTGCATTACTTCCCTTTCTTGTCTGGCCTGGTTTTTCCTGACTCTTTATTCTGCAGGGTCCGTCGTCGCACCGGACCCACCGACCGTCTCGGTGGGGTGACAAATGCTTTCTTCGTGCTTGCCCAGAGATTCAGTTCAAGGCCGGTGCTGCAGATAGAATGCAGTCTGTAGGCCTGATTTTTCTCCCCCGGAAACTGAGGCCAGATCCTAAAAAACCTACAAACTTGGGTTTGCCTCTTTGCTTTGGTGCCAAGGTTCCAAGTATAGGTGCCAAAGTCTACCAGAGCATCCTACAAAATAGCACTTAATGGCTCAAGTGTTTCAACAGCCCATCAGCTGTGGCTTCAGAGCCCGGTGTTACGTCACTTTGCACGTCTCCAACAGCGAACGTGTTGGCTGGGTGCTCGGAGCCGGTAACTGGGGACGTCTCTCTGGGGTGCACAAGCAAGATACAGGGGCCCAAGCCTCGCCAGCACGTGGTGGCGAGTCCCTCGTAACCCAACAGTGTGGTCGCCGGCACAGGGCGCTGTGGCTGTAGTTGTGTGACAGCTCAGGCCTGGTAGTTGGGAGTGCTCTCCCTCTTCCATTTGCTGGTTAAGGCACTTTCTCAAGAGCAGGGATTCTGGGTGAAGCTCTGTCCCCAGACACTCAAACCTCCATCTTGTGCCTTCCAGGCATCGTGGGCAAGGTCTGCTCTTTTTCAGTAGACTGCCCTGTGGGTGCGGTGATGCCTGTGGTATATGTGGGAGCAGAGTGTGCCGGCTCTGGGATGGGCATGGTAAGGCTGCGGCTCAACGGGGCGCTCGCCTGCGAGGGAGAAGCCAAGTTCCCCAATGCTGTTCCCACACCTTATTTAAAAACGTGAACGGAACCTACCTGTCCCTGCAAATTTGGCTATTGAAGGCACCACACCCAAGAAATCTCATATTGCAGATCTGGCATGCTTAATGAAAAGTAATAAGAGAAGGAACGGTAACTTTGAAATGGGATATAAATGCATGAGGGGAACAGCTCCTCTGCCTGCCTTCTCTCTTTGGAGGCCAGTGTTTTTTAAAGAGAGCCTGTTTTAAAACTTTTTCTATTACTTATTATCTTTTCTTTTTTCCTTTCTCTTCTACCAAATGTTGGATTTTGGAAAAACAACACTTTAATATGTGAAGTTTTTTTTGTATATAATAAGTGATACAGGAAAGTCCTACAGAAGAGAAAGACGACAGGAAAAACACTGTTTTCCTTGCTTGGTCTTCACCCTGCAGACCAGATTTAACATACAAAGTAGTTGGTCATCGATATACTGTTTCTCATCTCAATGGATTTTGCTAGCAATTTTTTTTCTCATTCTAATTCTTTTAATGTTATGCTTACCTGGCTTCTTGGGAGGCAAACATCTTGCCTCTTTT
>NW_010532561.1:0-2636 GCF_000687285.1 Phaethon lepturus | reverse complement strand
CCTACACTGGCGTATATTGGAAGTATAGCTGTGAAATGAAAATGTTGTTACACAAAGATGAATACTGCAATAGTTCTATTAGGCTGTACTAACTAGCAGAAGATTTAGTATCTTCTTCATGCTTTAGGTCAATTAATTTATAAAATGAGAGCATCTTGTACAAATACCAAGATAAGCTGAAATTTGAGACTTAAGATCAATTGCATCCCATGTTTAATTAGGTACCTATAATAAATTATAAATAGTGATTATGGGAGAAAGGAGGGGGAGGAGTGGAAGGCCACATATTGGGAAGAAAGTTTTCTGCAAGCTACTTAAGAGTAAATGAACCCTTTCTTTAATTATCTTCAATAGTCTTTGAAATGAGAGTATCTGGCTACTGCTGTTCTCAAAAACTAAATTAAAACCTGAAGAAAATCCAGTTGTGTTCAGAAGGGTTTGCCAAGACTTCTTCGTGTTCTAAAATGGCAAAAAGAAGTGAAATGTGGGTGGCAGAAATTCCCACGCTGGGCTCCTCCCACTTAACCTTTAAGAAGAGAGAGATGGGATTTTTAAGATGATGATGAGCAAAACCCTGAGGTCTCTGACCTAAGTCAATAATTGAATTCAGTATGCTAAAAGAGGAGAGAGAGATTGCCATACTGAGAGATGATGCCTGAATTTTCTGGTCTTTGAGTGGTGACAGCTGCTCTTGGGCTATTAACTGTCTGATAATGTTTAACAGAGTGGTGAAGTGCACAAGGTCATGAGTAGCATGGTGCGGGGGGGGGAGACAGAGTGGAAAAATCAACTATTGTTGCCACTTTTGATATAGTGTAAAATAATATGGCACTGAGGCAGAGTGGCTCTTCTGAAAGTTCACTCTTGCTTGGCAATGTTGGGTTTTTCCAGTTCCTGGTGATAACGGGACGTTGGAAATACAGCGTCCTCCCTTGAGGCAGTACTTAGCAGCATCTGACAGTGTTTACTGATCGATGGGGTAGTCTGAGAGATGTTTAATTCCCACAAAAATTTATTGCTGCTGGAGAGTGACAATGGGGACCTTGCAAGGTAAAGAGGCTTATAAGAAATGACTGTTTGTCTTGTCTTGTGTTTGTAGCCTTTGGTTAAACCCTTTCCCTAACTCTTAGACTAAAGATTGTCAGTGATGTGGAATTTCTTAAATCTATGCTTTGATCCATCAAATATTTTTTCCCTCCTGTCACATGTTGGATGAGTACAGTTAATGCTACCAGGCATGGGTAAAGGGATATTGGGAGTGGGGGAAAGATAGATGGTCTAGAGACTTTAAAGGGTACTACCAGCATTAGATGTTTAACAACAATTATGAATTGGGACTAAAACATCCAAACAAGTTGGAAGCTTGCTGTTGCTGAAACCTAAGGATCGTATGTTGCTTAAGGATTATACGTTGCTGTATAAAATGGTTTTCTAGACAGTTGCTGATCATGGATAGGATTGCTGGGATGGTGACTTGAGGCAAAACCGCAAGTTTATGTTTACAGAGACCTTGGTAAGAAGGTTCCAGTACAATGGATGGAGCAGTTGTCTAAGGAAAAAAATTTCAGGTGCTCCTCAGATGAGGGGAAAGCTGTAGAAGTGAACTAGAAGAAATTGCCAAAGACAGTGAGATAGACACACATGTACTTCTCCAAATCTACTGGAAAAAAAACATGGTTGAGAGTTAAATGATAGCTTTGAGAAGTCAGAGGACTTTGATAACGGATGGATGCAGTTTCCTAAAGGAGCAGAGATGGGTTAAATATCTTCATTACGTGTACATTAAAATCCTTCTCATCAGTTTGGGTGCACATCTGTTTCTGTGATTTAGTAGCCCATGATTAGCAAGGCAGCGCACTGGGACTCTGACAGAGAGAAGAGCTCAGCAGAAACGCACTTCTTGAATGTGTAGATAGTACTTACATCTGTTTGTACCTCTTGTCGAGTCAGGTATCATTTTCAAAGGCAAAGTTGTGTCAGTATATGAAAAATGATTTGGTTTTGCTTCAAATGGAAATAAATTAATAGAAACCACCCCAGAGTGAACTGAAACCTTGGATGTAAGCTAAAGAAGATCTAAAGGATTGCGTATTAATCAAACTTTGTTCCTGACTGCTCATGCTGCTGTCACTTGTCTGCATGGAAAGTCAGTTTAAGGCCATTCTTAACAAAGTATAACTGTCTCTCCTAATCCTTGTTAGAATCAAAGGTGTCATCAATCTTCATCTGATTTTGGAGGTTAATATAAACTTTTTTTTTTCTGTCTCTCTTTACCCTGATATAAAATTGTGTGTGTGGTAAATCCTCCCAAAGCCATAAATTCCCAGGGCCCATTCCAAGCCTTTTAATTTATTGTTGCAAAATTTCAAAATATTTTTTTCCAGCTTATTTTTTTCTGCCAGGTAGCTGCTAACCTGCTTATGGAGATGTTGCCCTCTTAGTTTTTGTTCCCAGATGCAGTTCAGTGGTAGTCTTTCTCAAATTGGCAAACGCATCATTAAGCTCCACAAGCTCTCCCTGCCTTTCAGCTAAGCTGAGCCTGTCCCCAAAGTTCTTTGAGACTGGTTTAGTTTGGCTGTTCTTACTTCTTTGTTCCTGTTTCTCATGTAATAGCTCAGCATACTGTTGGTTTCCCC
>NW_010532560.1:262724-265076 GCF_000687285.1 Phaethon lepturus | reverse complement strand
CGCAGTTCCCACGGCGGGGTTTTTCGGAGTGGAAAATGCGGGGGGCCTCGCAAAAAAGAAGACGACGCTGCGCTGAGTTACAGCAGAGAGACGCTTAGAGAGAGCCTACTGTTTGACTAAAGCTTAAGGATTTCTTTTTAAAAAAAATTAATAAGGAAAGAAGAGGGGCTGAAGATGAAAGGTTTTTTTTTTTTTCTTTAATATTTTTCCTCTTACAAGTCTTCGGATCTATTACAGTAGCGCCTTTCCTCCCCACCTTCCATTTGTTTGTATTAATGATTTAGTAGCCGTCTTGCCTGAAAACTTCCACCGTGAGCAACTGCTGTGGGTTTTCAGGCAGTCAGTGACCTTAAAGGCTGGTTCAATGCTTTCTTCGTGCAAGACGTATGTGAAATAACCACCGTGGTGGTGTGCGCTGGTTTTTTTTTTTTCTCTTTATCTGTCAAAAAAAAAAAAATCCACCTGCTTTATAATTTAAAAGAAAACATCATTCAGTCAGGGAGTGATGTAATTCTCCTACCTAAGGGCACTGACTCTGGTGCTTTGCAGGTGACTTGTCTTTTGCTTACTCTTTAAATTTATTTTAATTGCAGTCCTTTTTATCTAGGAAGTAACATTTAACCAGTGCTCTTTGAGTATGCATTTTGTTAAAATTGAAATCTTTCTTTTTTTAAAAAAAAAAAATTTCTTGATTTCTCCCCCCACCAAAGAAAACAATAAAAAAGATTAGGCATGAGATTAGCGGCAGAAAACCCAAAGGATCGGGGAGGAAAAAAACGGGCTAAAAACATTGAATCATTTCTGAAAAGGACACTTCCAGCCTTTCGCTTTTCCAAGCTCTCTTTCCACCTTTCCATGGTCAAACTGTTCAACGCTTCATTGCAAATAGTTTTAAGAAATTATTTCTTTTTTTCCTAAATATTACTTGTTCGTCCTGTATTTTTTACTGCACGCAATTGTTCCATGGTAAGCACACAGCCCTCTTAAAAAGGTGAATATTGAAACGACCGCTCACCAATACCTGCTTATTGCATATTTTGAGGTTTTATTTTTTGAGGGGCAAACTCTTAACTAGACCAGTGGAAAGTCGAAGAGAAATGTTGAGTAGATGGGGGAAAATTTGATCACAAAAGGTTTTGTTTGCCATGATGATACAGTCAGTTATTAATTGTAACGTGAACCAGAAGTGTGTTACGTCTGTCACTGATTTAAGTTAAAATGGTCATCGGTGTTAAGTTGGTCAAGTTTATCTAAGGGTTAGTAGTATTTGGGGGGGGAGAGGAGGTTGCAGAGATTATTGCTCTTCGTTTTAGAACTGGACGCACTTTTATCAGCTGAACGAAGTAGATTATTGTATAGACATAATTTTCCATTTCTCTATCAGTTTCTTTTTGATCTTGGGCATTTTCTTAAACATTTGTCTCTTTCTAACAAAGAATCTGTTTTTTGGGAGTAAGGAGGTGCAGCTGGGGACATTGGAAGTTTGGGGATAATGGGAGCAACAGGACTGTATTTATTTATTAAAAAAAAATTTAAAAAATGAAGTTAGGAGGTGAGGTTTCTCTTTCTGGAGCATTCGGGCACCTTCTGGTGGGGTACGTCGCTAGGCTTTTAATTATTTATTTCACTGTTGTCCTTTAAAAAATGAAGTAGAGTAAAATCAAAATGAAACGAAAGAAAATTAGAGTAAGCGTTGAAAAATAAATAAATAAATGAAGGAAGGAAGGAAACGGCTGAAAGCCCAATACTTGATTTCATCATCCTGGTGGTGATGGCTTCTTGATAGAAGCGATATCTGCCGATATCACCCCTGTTCCATGGCTGTAGTCTGGCCTCATTTTACGCTGCGTTTCCACTGAACATGTTGACGTGCTGCTGCTTATATAAGGGGAAGAACAAATTCAAGCGGATTAGTGCTTGGGATTTTGAGATCGGCTACCCAGATCGTGTTGTGGGTTTTTTTCCTTTCCTTGAGGGAGCCGATGGGGGAAGGCTGGAGAATGATGGGAGGGGGCAAAATCGGGATGTGTGGTGCGGGAAAGATGGGGGTGATGGGGGGAGCAGCTTATTCGCATAATGTCTGCGCTGCGTCCCTTTTTCTTTTCTTTTTATAAAATCCATTATCTCTAAAAACACATTATTCTTCAGCCCAGTCTAAAAAAAAAAAAAAAAAGTGGGAGGGGTTATCATAGTGAGGGGGTTTGGTAGGGGAGTCATTAGACCCACTGCTGCAAAACCAAGATACAGAAATCCATCTGCACCAACATTTCGGGGGGAGGGAGGGCGTAGAGGTGGGGGGGAAGGGATGGATTGTCTGTCTTGGATTAGCGGAGTGGAGCTTTGTATTCTTCG
>NW_010532560.1:253583-262673 GCF_000687285.1 Phaethon lepturus | reverse complement strand
TTTCCTCCTCCCAGCCCCCACCCCCCCGAAGGTTTCTCGTCCCTTGACGAGAAAATTCTGTGTTACATCCTGATGGCTCTGCGGCTTTTTTCTAGTGCATCACAACAGTGGCACAATGACCTTTGCTTCATGCCACACAGATTTGGGTTCGTGATAGGACTGTGACCGCAGCCTGGGCACACGTGCCCACACTCGTATACCCGTAGTCATATACCTAGGATGGGCCGTGATTTAATTCCGATTTTTGTGCGTACGTCTTTGTGTGTGTGTGCGGCTGATAAACATTGGCAGAGGGTAAGGGAACGCAGTAAATGCCAAAGGCACGTCCGTCCATTTTGCTAGCCCCTCTTGCCGCTCTCTTTTCCCGGACATTGTGTCACACATCATAAGATTTTGTGTTGGGGAGGGGTGTGCCCTATGTGGATGGCAGGGGCCTGGGGGCTGAAGGGACCGTATGTGTACCAGGGAGGGAGGAATTGGAGGGGTGACGGGGGGAAATGGACCCAACGATGCTAATAACATTATTTTGGTCAAATGAACGTCTGGTGATAATGATTCAGTGTAACCATCCGTGAAATACATGCTTGCGACACACTGGAATAAAGGTTACTCCAGGGAGCTTCGGCAGAGCCAGGCATGCTCGGGGGGAGTCAGCCGACCCTTGATGGGGGAGACAAAATTCATAAGCACCCCAGGCCCCCTCCTTTCCCAATGCCTTCTTGCATGACTGAGCTGGAGGGCATGGCGATGGAGAGAAGGGGTGGGCTGCACTGGAGCCAGGACCAAACAAAGCCTTCCTGCCTCGTCCTCCTGTGCCATCCTCCCTTGCCCTCTTTGGGCTTATCCGTGCCGTTGATCCAGATGATGCAGGAATATTGCTATTTCCCTGCAATCCCTGCTGGAGGGCGATGAATCGAGGCGGGGGGGAAGCTCCTTGTATTTCTGTTGTAGGATGTGCAGGAGAGCCACAGCTTTTCAGGTCTGAGAAGAGCAGAAAGAAGGCTTGCGGGGGTGGGGAGCAAAGGAAGCTGGGAGTCTCTTCTTCCATCCCTTCCTTCCTCCCTCCGTTCCTTCTTTTCCCCCAGCTAGCTCCCCCACCAGTAGGTGGCTGCTGCGCAGGGGTGGGGGAGCCAAGGCAGTGAGAGGAAGGCTTTTCCTGGGTTTCAAGCAGGCAAGGGCCCTCTCCAAGACTCACAGACCTGCTCAGCACCCTCCATCTGTGGGTGCGAAGAACCTCCTTGCTTGGTCATGGGCTGCTCGCGCCCAGGCGGAGGGGAGCTGGGGGAAGAAGGTGTTCCTGTCGCTCTGCCAGCTGCTGCTTCTCATCTCCTGCGTGTGACTGCGCCTGCGCTGAAGTCCCCATGTTTCTGGATCTTTCCACTTCATGGAGCAATAGCAAAAGCTGAATAAATAGATCTGTCCACAGCTATTGTTGTTTGTCTTTTGCTTTTCTCCTTTCTCTCTGACCTTGAGGTGTAATGGTAAACTACAGACAGGAAAATGGGGCAGGGGTATGTCCTGTGCTCCACACTGTTGGTGTGCATGATGCCCGGAGAGATCCCAGTTTCCACTACTCCCCTGCTTTTGTGCTTGCCAGAGCCAATCTTGCTTCAGCTACCCAGCTTTACCAGTAACTACTGATGATCTACTTTTTGATCTCTCCCTGCCCTCCCCTTTACCACAGTCACTTCAGAAATGGTTGTTGTGTTGTAGCTCTTGTGCTTGTAGGCCAGCCGTGACTGCTGTTGAAGTTGATGCAGTGGCCAGCTGAGCAACAGGCAGAGGGTGCTGCAGGGCTCACATGCATGCTTCCCCCTGGAGTTGGCTGCCCTGGTACCTTGCAGGATGAAGGTGGGCACTGGATTTATGGTTCCTCCATAGTGATGAAGGTACTAGTGTGTTCTCATGGCACAGTGAGCCTCTGTTTATGAATTATTTGTTAGCAGGAGTAGAAAGGTTGGAAAAAAGCGTTATTCTAGGTAGACTTCAATGATTGCCATGTGAGTTTTGTAGCTCGGCAGTCCCTGACTGTGGTGCTTTGTACTTCCTCGAGCTTGCACAGCCAGCGGAGCAGAGTGAACTTCACATAGTGCTGGAACTTACTCCTGACCCTGAACGATTTGCACCCTTGAAGTAAGAGGGGAACTTGGTTCCTGCAGAGCATTTGGAGGGTGAGAACTGGTACCAGAGTAATTTGTGGTAGCGATGATGGTGGATTTTAAGACTTAAGTTCCTGTGCAAAAAGGATGTAAGTATGCCTCCTCCCTCCCTTACTTTCCTCCCTTTTCAACCAAGTTACCAAGCCATCAGATGCAGGCAACTCTTACTCTTTTTGTGTTAGGATTGGGTTTAAGACCTCAACCTAGAGGACATCTTCAAACTGTGCAAGATCTTCTGACTCTTCCCTGACATATGCCTGGGAAGGGAGAATTTAGTCCCTCTCTTTTTGTAGCAGAAGTGGTATTTTGCTGGATCCACTGAACTTGTTTTTGTTTTCTGCAGCCTCTTCCAGGGCTCTTGAGTTTACTTGTCTTGAAGTGAAACATTTGGGGTTTTTTTTCCTCCCTTGATCTATTTTCCTTTGCCCTCTCCTCAGCTCTGCACTCTGGGCATGTGCAGGTGGATGCCTGGATACAGGCTGAGCTGTGATGTGCTATATCAAGGATAAGGACACATGGTGATCTGGCCAAGAACAAACTGAAGGAGCCAGAATCTTTGTGATGACCAAAAGCCAGGATAAGAGATGGCCTCTGATGGTGATTCAAGAGATATGGTGTTTAATTTAAAAACAAGATGCATCTACCTTTGTCCCTGCCCCCACCAGCATGAAGAGGAGACAGGCTTCATTTTAGGACTATTGCCAGCTGCAGCCAGAAATTACCCACATTTTTGTTAAGCTTTGTAAATTTTTATCGGGTCTCTTATCCCCTTCATCCCCCGCTCCTAGTTAATAGCAAAGTCTGTCAGTCTAGCAGAGTTGGCTCTTAAGTCATACAGCAAGTGGTGAGGAAGATATTTTGCATTTCGGAAACCAAGATGCTAGAGGGATTGGTAGCTTCTTGAAACCAGCACACTATATGATCTTGGGTCAGGTTGTTTGCTTTTTCTTTTCTTTGGTTTCTCCTCACATGGGCATAGACAAAGGCAATTCATGTGTGTAAAGGACTCTGAGAATCAAAGATAGTGTTTTGACCTCTCACCACCAATCCAAATAGCTAGACCAAGACATGTTTGTAGAAAGGCAGCAGGGAGAAGTTTGTTCTGCATTTCTTCTTGTTGTGGGCAGTGGATGGCATTTTTTAGTGCTCTGCGTTTGTCCCTTTTATTTTTTTGTTTGCATGGAAAAGTCATTACTTTGGGTTGGGCTAATCTGAGTATGGTTTTACTGAGGTCTAGTAGGGATGAAGTGCGGTGTCCTTGTAGTGACTTGCTTGAAAAGCTGAGCAATAAGGCTCCCGATGGAAATATGCCAGTGGTGTTGGAAGATCCTGCAATCTTCCTTAAGGAAAAGTGGGGATACGATTTCTGTTGTTGGCTTTCACAGAAAAAGGAGCTCTTTGAGCACTGTGGACAGCTGTTGGGAGCTGTACTCTGCACAGTCAGCTTGGTAGAGTCCTTCGTCTGGGCTAAAGCCTGCAGCCTCTTGGGACTCCAGGCTGCTGTAGGCGTTGCTGTGTGGCTTTGCAGAGGTGGTGGAGGTGCGCCTGCAGCCATCAGAAGTTCAACTCTGAAATGTGGCCCCTGGCTACAGAGTGGGTTAGCCCTTCATCCACCTTGCTTCCCTGTGTCTCTTAGAGCTTTCCCCTTGTCTCTCACAGCCCTGTGCTTGAATTCTTTCCCAGGGACACTCCCCTGCCTGCTGCTTGTCTGCTGGCAGCAGGAGTGAGCCAGGGTGTTGGGAAGAGGATGTCAGGGATGAGGGGGCTCTGTCAGAATACCTGTCATCTCTCAGTGGTGTGCTCAGCTCCTGTCCTTTCCAAATTCCTTTCCTCTGCCCTTGATGGTGAGGCACGGCTTATTTTGAACACAATCTGCTTGTGTCATTCCTGGCCCTGCCGCTTGTCATCCATCACATCATGGGAACTAATTAACGCTAGTAGCTTTGGATCCTGGGAATGACAGTGCTGGGATAGTAGACTCTTTGAAAGATCCTGAGATTGTCTTTCATAACTAGGGCAGCCCAGCCCACGAGTTCATGGACTCTGTCTCTTGCCTGCTGCACCAACCGTGTAGAGAGGGTGCCTGAGTTTAGCAGGGGGGGTGCCCAAGGCCTAGACCTGCCTCATAATGCCCTTGACAGTGCTGCAGCATCCCCTGCAACCAAGTACCTCCCAGCAGCCAGATGAGAGCCAAGGAATGGGATAGAATAATAATTGATGAGGATGAGGGGAGGTATGATGTAAACCTTTTGAGGATGTCGGTAGCTTCTCCGCTGCCTTTGGGTACATATAGCTGCATGTAGTCCCAGAATCTGTTTGTGAGTTTGATCCTGGGAGCATCCTCTGCTCGTGGCAAAGCATACTGTCCTGTTTCTGCTATGCTGCTGATCCTATTGCTGTGTTGATTGTGGGTGTTGTCAGGGGAATCAGTGTGCTGCTCCCATGGCGATGGCAGGATTAAAGATCATACTGTGAGGCTACCCAGAGAGCACTTGCTCCCCTTCTCCCTTCACTTTCTCTCTTTTCTGCTGTTGTGAACTACTTCTAAGGAGGGGAGAAGTCCCATGGGGATGGAAAAGAAGGTAACTAAGCAAGAGGATGGTGTTTGCTGGCAGCTAAAGGACGATGAGGAGAGGAAGAACTCTCCAGCAGGGTAACTGTCTGATGGGACGGGTTGCATCTGCAGAGCAGGGAGGTGCTGGCTTCATTTCAGTCTGCTGTTGCAGCCCATTTTTTTTTTTTTCCAATAATGTGTTAATTAAACATTGATTTCAGAGGAAAAAGGAATCAGCTAGAACTGCGGAAACTAAATGGAGTGTGGAGGAACGGGATCTGGTAAGGGATGTGTGGAAGGACCTTCTGTCAGTTGTTTTCATGACCAGTCATGGAGGGAAACAAGGAAAGGGCTGGAGAAAAACCTGTTCACCTTAAGTTTAGAGTCCTTCATTTGTCTTAAGGAGGACTCTTGCTCCTTCTGTAACCACACAGTTTTAAACTGATGTGTGGTAAGGAATTGCCAGGTAGCCAACTGTATTTTCTTACAAAAAATACTTAATTTTCATTAAAAAGTGAAACAGAAGAGAGATTTTTCAAGGCATGTTAGTGTCAAAGAGACTTTCTGTTCAGTTTGGCACTCTCCTGATTTTCTACTCTTGTAGTTACTGTTGTATGTATAAATTAATTAAGCTGTGGTGCAAGTTAAGGCACGAGTCAGAATGGTGTACTTGTTCTTGTTAGTTGCAGATATCTAGTAGCTCAACTGACCTTCATTTACTGCATGTGGATAAGTCAGTCAGTGAACACAGGTATAAGATTGTGATGTGCACATTTTAACATTTTCTCTTCTGGTCCTCAGAACACGGGAAGGTGAGACAAGATTGTGATATCTCCCTCCCTTGCTTGATTGAACTCTCTTCATTAGACTGGAAGAGACAGTGGGAGGCTACGCTGCCCTCCTTTTGTGCTTCCAGTTGTTAGGGAAGAAAAGAGTCCTTGGTTTAGTCTGAGATCTTACCTGGAATAAACCTCTCTGCTGATGTGAGCAATATATTCTTAAGGCATTAAATGGTTTGATTTGAATTATTTTGACCACTGTGCTTTCTATCTTCACTAGTTCTGGGAAATAATGGAAAGGAGGGGATAACCTGTCTGACCTTTCTGAGCAACGCGTAAGTCTGAATTAAAGTGGTCTCGCAAAGATCTCTGTCAGTTCATGCCATAAGTGAAATGGCAGTATTGTCATGAGAAGGAACCCATCCTGCTGCTAAGTTCCTTTCTGTACCATCTGCAATATAGGACTACAGAAGGATCTGCTGTAGCATCAGGACACATTTGAAAAGGAACAGATGAAGCCATGGGGCAACTATTTTCCAGGGAGAATTTTGACCTGTTTCTGTGGGTTTTACCAGCCATCATCACAGAATGTTTGAGGTTGGAAAGGACCTCTGGACCACATCCAGATGGTTTTTGAATATCTTCAAGGAGGGAGACTCCACAAATTCTCTGTGCAACCTGTGCCAGGGCTTGGTCACCCTCACAATAAAAAAGTGTTTCCTGATGTTCATACAGGACCTCTTGTGTTTCAGTTTGTGCTTGTTGCCTCTGGTCCTGTCACTGGGCGCCACTGAAAAGAGCCTGGCTCTGTCATCTTTATAGCCTCCCTTCAGGTATTTATGTACATATAAGATCACCCCCAAGTCTTTTCTTCTCCAGGCTAAATAGTCCCAGCTCTCCCAACCTTTCCTCATATGAGAGGTGTTTAATCCTCTTTGTGACCCTTTTTTGGATTCTCCCCATTATGTCCATCTCTCTCTTGTACTGACGGGCCCAGAACTGCATACAGTACTCCAGGTTTGGCCTCACCAGTGCTGAGTAGAGGGAAAAGATCCCCTTCCTCAACCTGCTGGCAACACTCCTGATGCAGCCCAGGATACCAGTAGCAGCCGTTTGTGCAAGGGGCACATTGGTGGCTGATGTTCAACTTGCTGTCCACCAGGACTCCCAGGTCCTTTTTTGCAAAGCTGCTTTTCAGCCAGGTGGCCCTCAGCATGTACTGATGCATGACCCATGAACATCACTATGGTGGTATGGAGTGTGAGCAGAACAGGCACGATGGACCTTAAGTATTAAGAAACAGAAGTCTGGAGATCTGTGTCAAACCAGGTTTTCATACTAGTCATCACTTTTTCCATGCACTGAAAATTCAAAATTATCATTTGTAAAGCATTATGAGTTCCCTGAAAGGAAGACTCTGTGTATCTGAGAATAGAATAGTTCCAGTTGGAAGGGATTTACAATGATCATCTAGTCCAACTGCCTGACCACTTCAGAGCAGACCAAAAGTTGAAGGATATTATTAAGGGTATTGTGCAAATGCCTCTGTCAGGCATGGGGCACCGACCACCCTTCTAGGAAGCCTGTTCCAGTGTTTGGTCACCCACTCTGTAAAGTGTTTCCTAATATCTGATCCAAACCTCCCCTGATGCATTTTTGAACCATTCCTACATGTCCTGTCACTGAATAGCAGGGAGAAGAGATCAGCACCTCCCTGTCCAGTTTCCCTCCCCAGAAAGCTGTAGGGAGAAATGAGGTTGCCTCTCAGCTTCCTCTTCTTCAAACTAGACAAACCTAGAGTCCTCAGCCACTCCTCATAGGATGTGTGTTCCAGCCTTTTGACAGCTTTGTTGCCCTCCTCTGGATGTGTTCAAGTACCTTAACTTCCTTCTTAATTCATGGGAGATAGATTCCAGTTTCTTTAATTGTTCTGTTACTACGGCTAGTTACACACTGTAATCTTTTTATAGACCATGAAGAAAAGAAATTTCAAATTACTGATAAGCAATGACTTTTTTGCGGGGTACAGAGAGGGGGAATGCAGGAATCCTATGAGGGGACTAAGGCCAACCTTTTCAAGGGATTCTGTATGCCTATTATTACATTGAAGTCCTGGAATCAAAATCTGCTGGCTTGTCTGGTCAGCTCATGCAGTACTTTGAACAAGGGTATGATACAATATAATTTCAGGTATATGCATGTGAAATATCTGCCACATATCTGGGAATTAAATATTAAGGGCTTTATGGGAAAATACAAGGAAACAAATTGGTTCTTGATGTAATTTTGTATGTCATTAATCAAACAGATATTGAGGGTGTATCTAACAGCAGTGGACCAAAAGGCATAATTTTGTTTAGCTGGGTCTTAAGGATTCAGCTCAATATAATTAATTTTTTTTAAATGTGTCCCTTGTCTTCCTTGTTGGTTGATATGACCTAGTTTATGAGTTGCTAGCAGCTCTGTGTGGTACTAACTTGGGTCATAGAGTGACGTTGTGCCTGGGATATTACAGTACGTTTTTTTTGGCAGCGGATAGTAATGTCATTGAATAAATGTATTTTATGAGGCTAGAGTGAGCTACTGTTTATTTGCTAAGACCACAGTGTATCAGGTAGAAAAGTAGAATGAAAAGGGAGTAAAAAATTGATAGTCTTTTGATAAGATGATAACTCTTTTAAGAAGTTTACCTGAACACAGCGGTTCTTCCTTCCATGCTCTTTGTTGCTGATATGTAACATGAGGCAGGAAGCTGATCTGCTTTCTTGGCACAACACAGGTCATATATCTATTAAACAGGAAAATGGTCTGAATTCAGTAAGAAGAAATTTATTAAAGACAAATCAGAGGTACTGCACTTGGGAAGGTGAAATCAAATGCCTACATGTAAAACAGGAGATAACAAGCCAGGCAACAGAACTGTAGAAAAGGATCTGGGAGGCACTACAGTGAGTCAGAGAATGAATGTGAGTCAACAGTGTGGTGACATTGCAAAAAATAAAATATCATTTTAGGGTATATTTAACAGGAATGTCACGTGTAACACACAGGCAGTAGTTTTTCTACTCTAGCAGCCGCAAGACTTACACAGCAGAGCACTGTGTCCAGTGTGAGCAGCAGAAACAGAAATGGTGGAAAGAGATGAGGAGAGGGCGAGCACCCCCTGTGAGGAGAAGCTGCAAGAACCAGGTTGGTTTACTCTAAAGAGAAGATTGACAAGGGACATGAAGTCTTCTGATATTTAAAAGCTTGTTTTAAGACGACAGTGATTAGTTGTTCTCTGTATCCACTGGGCATAGGACAAGAAGTAATAAGCTTGATTTGTAGCAAGGAAAATGTGGAGATAGGTGCTAAGAAAAGCTTCATGAGTATTTGGATATTTAAGTGTGAAAACAGCTTCCTGAGAGAGGCCCTCATCATAGGAAGTTTTTAGAGAGACAGAGACATCAAATTTTATCTAGGTCGTTTTATTTTAGTTTTGACCAGTTCAGAAAGGAATGGGCTACCTGAACTCCCAATGTCTAGTCCTGACACCTCTTGCACTCCCTGAAAGGCAGGCTTTTCCTCTCACTGGCTGTTGTGGTGGGAGTGTGGGGAG
>NW_010532560.1:219217-253552 GCF_000687285.1 Phaethon lepturus | reverse complement strand
ACTCTTTCTGCAAATGCCCCTGCAGCACCTTCCATGCTCCTGGCATGATCCAGTTTTACAGTGCATGCCCAAAAAGGCCTGAGGGAGCTTGTGCATTCGGCAGTGTCATGTTAGCATCCAGCCTTTCTATTTCTGCAGATAAAAAACAAGCAGAGGGCTGGCCCAACTTTCTGCATCCTTGTAACTAGGAAATGGGAGTTATTCAAGATTCTTATCTTGGTTACTGATTAATTTACACCGGGAAGATTTGGAGAAATGAAATGGAAAAGAAGACTTACACTTCTGCTTTCACCTGTTAAAAACCACTGCAGGTTTGTATGGTGTGTCACAGTTACTACAAGATGATTTTTCTGTGTTCTTCTATCAAATGTAGTGGATAAGGGCAAAAGATTTTCCTCTCTGCAACATCTTTTCTTCCAGCTGCCTACAGCAGAGTAATGTGGATTAGGCATTGCAAGGAGATGTGTTAGCACCCAGTAGATTTGAGAAAAGGAAGCTTAATGCCTGATTCAGTAAAGATACATGCTTCTGTACTTGTGACAGGGGCTCCTCCAGAGAGGAGGATGTGACTTGGGGAATGTAGCTACTCTTCCCTGAGGGTTCAGCAAAACATTTCAGTGGCTACTAGAAAGTAATCCAAGACATACTATGTGGTGTGTTACTTCCTTTTTTTCCCCTGCACTTCAGATTTACATGAACAGCCTGTCTGGAGCCACGTGGGCTCAACAGTGAATTTCTGAGCATCTCCAGTGCAGAGAGCTGGTTCCCCTAATGAACCTTCTCAAAGAAGGCAGTTTCTTCCTTTTGGTTTAACAGAACATCCAGGAAAATACGCTTGTTGAACTTGGACAATGTTGAGCTTGCCTACTATGTGTGTGCACGTAGTTTATAGTATAACCAACAGTTTACAGTATAACTGTTTTCTGTCTTATATAAACTTGTAACTGCAGGCTCTTGCCATACTTCAGAGTGAGTGGAGGATGAAGATATTATCCTCTACTTCTTGGCACTAGAAGTGAGTCAGGGTTGACACACAAAAGTAGGAGGCAACAGTTTGTGTGTAGGAAGCTTGTTCTGTCCAAGGAAAATCTAAGGGTTATATGCAGGGTGTTAGTCCTGCTGCATTGCAAGGCTGGTATCTTCTTCTGGAGCTGAGTTCACACACACCATTTGGAGCGTATGGAGAGCTCAGCAGATTTGGGCCTCAAGGGATGACTGGTGAAATGATCGAAGGTAGTTTGGGATGTAATTATTTGTTTATGAGGCCCCATATTGCACCAAGTAATAATTGTTTATGCACACTGCTGTGAAGTCAGAAGGGAATCATTCCAACCCAAGACGACAGTAAGATATAACCTAATTATTGTTGTTATTGTTATCATCCTTGCCTATTGTGGTAGCACCTACACAATCTTAGTTCAAATGCAGGGCAAAAAAATGTTCCCTGCCCCAAAGAGCTAGCAAGCTAAGGATGAGACAAGAGACAACAGATGGACACAGATAACTGGGGGAGTACAGAAAAACAAAGATTGGTCAGCAGGATGGGTGGTATGAAAGCATGTTGACAGCTTAGCTGTTGTCAAGCTTTCTGTAGGCATGTGGCAAAGGATTACAACAATAATTCAAGCTGTGGCCTTTGCTTCGGTGTTTTTGTGTGTGCACCTTCCATCTGTTTAAATAAAACAGCTAAGTTCTCACTTGATGAAGTTTTTCGTCCCAAAATGTCCCATCGTTCATCTGATGTAGGTAGAGAGACACGCTGGTCTGGCAATGAAGTGTTCATTTCAGTTTTTAAGGGAAACTGCAGTTTTTTTGTTATGGAAAAAGAATGAGACAGTAAGCACAGGATTTTGATGCTGTGTGTTTAAAAGGATGCTGGGAAAAGACTGACAGATCTCAGCAGGATGGATATCCCAAGTAAGTGGCATAACACACAAGGCTTGTTGACCGAAGTAGTGTCTTACCAAGGTGATGCAAAAACTGTCTAATGCCATTGCTAGGCAACAATTTTGTGTGTATAGGTTATGTCCTTGGTGCTGTATATTGGTGAGCGCAAGGGTGCCTGAAAGTGTGGAGGGTTCTGATTCAGCTGCACAGTGAGCAGTTGTTCCAGATGTGTGGCTGTACCACGCTGCTGGGGAACTTGGGCACGTTTGGTCTTAGGGACTCTGCCTATGCCAGTGGTTGCATTCACACGTGTGTCTTGTTTTGGTGTTACATTGAGAGAGCCACAAAATGCCAGATAGACATCAGGCAATTTTAGGGCACTCTTCTTTCTGAATTTGAATTGTATAAAGTAACTTTGTGTGGTGCTGTGATGTTCTCTCTCTTTTACTGGGTGGTTTATTATCATCGCAGTATGCCAACATCAGGCATGTTCTAAATATGCCTCCTATTAACCCTTATGTTGCCAGCACCTATCTCCTGCTTTGGCCTGTCATGGTATTTATTGTTCAGCAGCCCAGAAGTGATTGTGGAACATGCGTGTTTTATAGCATGTGTGTAATGGTGATTAGTTAAAATGGTCTAAAACTTAAAACTTGAACTGTCCAATCAAGTTTTATATTTAAGTTATTCTGGGTGAAGTGGTTGCCAGGAATCCTCCAATACAGACAAACTGCAGAATTATGGGACCAGTAGTGCTAGAACACTTTTTTTGGGCAAGCATTTATGGAAATGGGAGTTGGCTGTTTTGGGGTTTATTCCCGTCTCTACTACAGAATTCTGTGTACCTTTGGAAACAAGTAATTAAAAGCACTGTGGTTTTTGGCTCATAATGTCTTCATGCTTCAGTTTGTCCTTTATGTTCACTTTATGGATGGTGAGGTTTCATAGCTGCTTGAGCAGTTTTTAGGTTCGGAGCTGAAGAGTATGGAGAATGAGGACCAAATATTCAGCAATTGAGCTGAACATACCTAGCTCTCCCAGCTTCTTTGCATATCAAGCTCTAGCCCCTAACCATCAGGATGGTTCTTGCAGTGGTGAAAGCTAATCAATCATACGCTGAACTGTGTTGGCAAAAGCACAGACAGTAGGTCAATATGGGATTATTTCCCCATATTCAGCACTTGTGGAATTGCATCTGCTTACTGTGCCCAATTCTGGGGTCCCCAGTACAAGAAAGATGTTGACAAAATGCAGAAAGTCCAGCAAAGAACCGGTGAAGAACATAGTAACTGACTGCCATTAGGTTGTTGTAACACTGATCACTAGCCTTTGAGTGCAGTGGTCCACTCAGTTTTCTGTGTACTTTGCAGTACACTCATCTGGTTCCAGCTGTCTATAAATCATGGAATCATAGAATATCTTAGGTTGGAAGGGACCCATAAGGATCATTGAGTCCAATGCCCTGCACCTCACAGAACTACCTAAAACTAAACCATACAACTAAGAGTATCATCCAGATGAACTCCGGTAGGCTTGGTGCCCTGATCACTTCGCTAAGGAGCCTGTTCCAGTAACAGACTACCCTCTCACTGAGGAACCTTGTATTGGGTTTGCATAGCAACATTTTAGTAGTGCGGGGGGCTGCAGGAGTGGCTTCTGTGAGAAGCTGCTAGAAACTTCTCCTATGTCTGATAGAGCCAATGCCAGCTGGCTCTGAGAGACACCCACCACTGGTCAATGCCAAGCCTATCAGTGATGGGGGTAGTGCCTCTGTGATAACATATTTAAGAAGGGGAAAAAAACCCGCAAATTGCAGCTGGAGAGACAAGTAAGAATATGTAAAATAACTCTGCAGACACCAAGGTCAGTGAAGAAGGAGGGCGAGGAGATGCTCCAGGCACCAGAACAGACATACCCCTGCAGCCTGTGGTGAAGACCATGGTGAGGCCGGCTGTGCCCCTGCAGCTCATGGAGCTCCACGGTGGAGCAGATATCCACCTGCAGCCTGTGGAGAAATCCATGCTGGAGCAGGTGGGGTCCTGAAGGATGCCTGAAGGAGACTGTGACCGCATGGGAAGCCTGTGCTGCAGCAAGGTCCTGGCAGGACCTGTGGACCCGTGGAGACAGAGAAGCTCATGCTGGAGCAAGTTTGCTGGCAGGACTTGTGACCCTGTGGAGGACCCATGCTGGAACAGTCTGTTCCTGAAGGCCTGTACCCCATGGAAGGGCCCTAGGCTGGAGCAGTTCATGAAGAACTGCAGCCTCTGGGAAGGACTCATGTTGCAGAAGTTTGTGGAGCACTGTCTCCTATGGGAGGCACCCCATGCTGGAGCAGGGGAAGAGTGTGAGGAGGAAGGAGTGGCAGAGACAACGTGGGATGAACTGATCACAATTCCCATTCCCCGTCCCCCTGCGCTGCTAGGGAGAGGAGGAGGTAGAGAAATTAGGAGTGAAATAGAACCTGGAAGAAGGGAGGGGTGGGGGGAAGGTGTGTTTAAGATTTGATTTTAGTTCTTGTTATCCTACTCTGATTTGATTGGCAAGAAATTAAATTAATTTCCCCAAGTTGAGTCTGTTTCGCCTGTGACGGTAATTGCTGAATGATCTCTCCCTGTGCTTTTCATTACATTTTCTCTCCCCTGTCCAGCTGAGAAGGGGAGTGACAGAGCAGCTTTGGTGGGCACCTAGCATCCAGCCAGGCTCAACCCACCACAGACCTTTTCCTAACGTCCAGTCTGAACTTCCACTGATGCAGCTACATACCATTATTTACAATTATGCTATTGGAGACTTTTTCAAAAGCTTTACTCTCCTTTTTTCATTGGGCCTGTCATCTCATCACAGGAGGCAATAAGGCAGTCTGGCTGATATTTTTTTTTTTTTCCCCTTTGGTAAATCCATGCTGGCTGTTCCAAATCACCTTGTGGTCATTCATGTGCCTGCAAATGGGTTCCAGGAGGATTTGCTGCATAACATTCCTTGTGGCTGATGTTAGGCTGACAAGGCTACAATTCACTGAATCTTCCTTCTTGCCCTTTGTGAAGACAGGTATGACATTTACCTTTTTTCAGGCATCAGGAGTTTTCTCCAATCACTGTGACCTTTCCAACGTGACCAAGAGTGACCTGATGGTGACATCAGCCATTGTTGCATCCCCCTGCTCTGGGGGCATCTTGTCTGGTCCCAGGGTCTTGAGTATACTCAGTTTACATCAATGGTCTGTAGCTCAGTCTTCCTCTGCTGTGGGTAGTTTTTCAGTCCCCCGGATCCTTAAACTGGGCACATGGAACAGGAAGGCTGAGAATAGTCCTTGCCAGTGAAGACCAAGTCAAAACAAGCATAGAGGACCTAAGTGTTTTCCTTTTGCCTCTAGTCCCCTGTCCCATTCATCTTTGGGCCCATAGTTTCTTTAGTCATCCTCTTGCTACTAGTGTGCATTTAGAAGCCCATCTTGCTGCTTTTCACATTTTGTGGATTTTCATGCAACTTCAAGCTTTTCTAATTTTCATCCTGACATGCTGAGGCAGAGTTTCAGTATTCCTCCTGGGGAGCACACCCCCACTTTCACCTTCCATTTGCTTCCTTTTGTGTTTGAGCTCTGTCAGGAGTTTCCCATTCATCTGCCTGCTTCTTTCCATACCTGCTTGGCTTCCCACACATTGAATTGGACTGTTCTTGTGCTTTGAGGAGTTTGTTCTTTAAGATCAACCAGATCTCCTGGGCCCCTTTGCTAGATTATCTCATGTAAGTGCTCAGTGAATAAATTCTTAAAGCTCTTTAGTGATTCTTCTGTCACCATAATTGTGCTGGGAAAACAGTTCTGTTTGTAACCTGATTTATATGTAATTTCAGATTTCATTGTTCTTTGTAATTTTTGTCTCTCTCCATGTTAAACACATTATACCTCTTCTCTCTGTTTTCAGGTCTTTTCTGTCTGCTTTATAGCATTTTTTTTCTGGACTCTGTCCAGATGTTTTCATGTTCTTTATTTGATGTTGAGGTTGTTTGTGTGTGGAGTTTTCTTGTTGTGGGGTTGTTTTTTTCTTTCCCCACTGATGTCTCCTTTCTTTATACTGTCAGAGGTAAGTAATGAAATGGAAAGGGCAGGAGGCACAAACTTTTTTTTTTTCAGTCTGCTATTGAGTTATTTCATGACAAAAGCAAATTGCTATCTCTATTTCTTATCTCTAAAATGGGTCTTAAATTCAATAGAAAGAGTTTAAATTCTTTTTGTTGAAGATCATAGACAACAGACCAATTTATTTAATCACATTTAGTACACTCTTCATCTTAGGACTGGTTTGAGATTCTATCCCAAACCGTTCTCTCAGTTAATGGTTGTCAAACTTATCAGCAGATGCTGCCAACCTTCAACATTCTGTGCTGTGCACCATGTACTTTTATCCGCAGACTTTTAATAATATTGCTGTTGAAAATCCCCCTGAAATGATACTATGGACTAACCATAGATTGATTGCCAAGACCCTGATGATTGCCACACTTTTAGAAACTAAACTAATCAAATTACATATTTCATGTAACAGTGTTGCAAGCCCTTCATGGAGATTCTGTGCCATTACTCAAAAGAGTGAAGACACAGGTTCCTTGTTTCTACCCCTTCCCCCACAACCCTCCGATGATTAAAAGAACGGGCATCTCTCAATACTATAGTCCTCCAGACTCTATGGAGAAAAATCCAACTTTATATTGTAATTGTATGGAAAGGAGACCAGTTTTAGTGACTATTAATCTATCTAGTTACGTTACTCTCTTCCCCAGAGATACTCCCCCTTCATACACGTGAATCTTTTGTGTGACGCTGTCCAAATGCAGAACAAAAGGTTTTCATTCTAAGTGATCTGTGTCTCTAAAGTGCGCACCTCTGTGGCCTCTAATAAAATATCTTTCTATAGCTGATAGAGCCTCAAGTACTGCACCCATACAGAACGTTCTGGAAGACTGTAACCTGCAGGGCGAAGTGAGTGAGATGGGTACTTGTGGGTATACTAGCAGCACACTGTACGATACCAAATTCCTGTGTGCCTTCCCAGCTCAGGTATGTGTTGAAAGGGGCAGAAAGCTTGATTTAGAAAAATTTCTAGATCAGAAAATTACTTGCACCTTCAGACAAGTCTCTTCTGGAATGCATAAGATCGGAGAGGGATATGCTGAGTGCTGTGGAAAGGTGCTATGACAAGGAGTTTAAAGGTGGTATCTGGGCATGCACGCGATAGTAAAACATTGGTTAAACCCCCTGTTCATCTTGTCTATATACTGGGCTTTCCCTTGTACGCCATTTCCTGCGCTAGATGGTTATGGTGAATAGTGGCAGTACATGGTATGCACTGGTACGTTTGTCTGTAAGATCTGGTTTTACAGTAGCCTTGCAGAGAGGGAAGAGAAGACAGGTGAAGCAGCCTTTGCTTTACACCTCTGCTGAAGTCAACCACACGGTACTTATTCTAATGCCGTTGGTGGTGTGTCTAATCTCAAACGTGAGCAGACATAGGGCTTAGTAAATTGATAGCCTCACTCTCTTCCCATATTTCTCTCCTGATAACTAGATGACTAAGAGGCTCAGGCAGTGATAAAGCTGGAAAACTCAAGCTCACCTAAATAAAGCTTGCATTTTGGGTGGCTTAGTATGATTAATTTCTTCCCTGAAGTTCTGGCTTCAGATCTTGGTAAGACCATAAGTGAAAAAGGCATGTGAAGGTCTTCAGTTACTCCCTGCTTGGTGTTTATGGCAGAAGTAGCCCAGGGAATTTGGTGTATGGTGGGCCTAGCAGAATCAAGAGGATTGTGAGGAAGAGTTGTGGGAGAAGGTAAGTCATGGACTGTTTGGCGCACAGCTCTCCCATACTTTCCTAAAAGCCAAGCAAGCATGTGACAGACATGTCACATGCTTTTAATGTGACAGATATGTCACATGCTTGCTCAGACACTTGAAAAGTTTGCACACTCTGGTTGTGCACCCTCCCTGAACTCTCTGCCCCTGGGCCAAGATGGCACTTGCTGGCTCCTGCTACGACAGTATCTGCTGGCTTCTGCCTGTACCCAGCACAAGTGAAGCCATTTGTGGAGCTGAGGCTCATGCTGGCTGTGACAATGTTTTCATAAGGCTCAAACTTTTATTCTCCACCTCGTTCCTTTGAACTCTGCCCACCGTTCTGTGAATACTAACACCAGCCTATAAATTATCCAGCAGGGCTCTGGCACTTTAGCAGCCTGTGTTTGCAGTGGCGTGCATGCATAATTGATCCTGGAGACTGCCTCTGCTTTTAAGTCAGGCGTTTGCAGAGACCTTAGACTGAGTTTTCAGTCACAGCTGCCTGTATATTCGTTCACTTCTCTGCCTGCCTTCTCTGCCACCCCCCACCTTCCCTTTGCATCTGGCTGGGCAGTATGTCATGTCACAGTGTAACCTGCCATAAGTTTGGGGGTGATGCTATAGGCAACCTTCCTATGAGGTGCAGGAGCAACAGGTAGCTGCAAGCAACTTTAGAGTATCATGCATCAGACTTTGAAAAGCTCCATCCTGACTCACTGCTTGGGGGTTGGGGGTGTGTGTGTCTTTGTCCCCTGGTGTGCCTTATTGGTCAGCCTACTGAGCAGGTGCCACTCCTTTTCTTCTCCCATTTTCCAGGTGAAACTCTTAGTATGACAAATGCTGCCCCTGTGACTCGTTGCTCTTGGCTTCTTTAAGTAGCTGGAAAGTTGGCTTACAGAATTGCCTGCTGACTGTGCATGGAGTTTGAAGTCTGAAGAGGTAAATGGCTGCTCTGGTATTTGGCTGCTGGGGTTGAACTCCTCTTGCCTTGGAACTTCTTGGTCTCCCTACTTATCTCTGTCCACAGCCAAAAAATCTCAACTAGATCTTTTTTTCTCTTATGTTTCTAGGCATAAGTTGCCCCAGAACAGTCAGCCCAAACCTTTGTCTGAACTTCAAATGGAGTCAGCCTTGATTATCAAGGCTTCACTTACCTCTTCCAATCAGTTCTTAGTAAGCCATCCTTTTAACACTGGCACATCATCATGCATCCCTGCAAAAAGATTTGGTGATTGTTTCCTATACAAGCAGTCAGTTCCCAGTGAAAGACTGTGCTATTTGAGAGGGGGAGGAGAGAGGTTATGGGTTTGGTTGCTTGTGTGATTGGGAACTAGCAGTGATAGGATTAAAAGGAGCAAATGTGGAAAATTAAAGGAATCTAATAAATGTTTTAACTGTAGAGGTATTGGAGATGTGATTGGGGCTAACAGCACAGATGACAGTCTGGTAACAAAAGAAGCCAAAGGAAGTGGGTGGAGAATAGGTAAGAAAAAAGAAATTTTAAGAGCAAGAGAGAGAAAAACATGAATAAAATTGCCAAGCTTTCGGTGGGGCAAAAGGATATAGGGAAGTAGCAGAGGCTGCGAGGGAGAAGGACTAGAGAAAAAGTTTGTAAGTGAAGAGAGTGAATAAAGAGAGCAAAAGGCAGCTTTCTGATTTATGAAGTGAACATATAACAGAGTTTCGTGTGAGTACTGACCCCACTGACATCTACACAAACTGCATAAGAGCCTGGCCGACTTGGCACAGAAAGGGAGACGGGAGAGCCAGGAAGGGTGTCTAGAAGGAGCAAGATGGGAGAAGAGACCATCTTTGGGAAGGCAAAAAATGCCAGGCAGTGAGTTGCATGTGGGGGAAGCGTGGGGAAATGCGGAAGGGAAAAATTAAGTGATGACACTGCTTTTGAGGAGGAACAAAATCCCAAAGGAAATACAATGCTTTTAATATTTTTATTCTTTGATGTAAAAACAACCCCCAAAACATTCAACATGCCTTCCCCCTAGGTGTGTGATTGGAGAGGTAGGTTGCAGAATGAATCATAGATGTCTCATGTTTCTAGGGTAGAGTGTGTGAAAAAGCAGATCTCATGCTTTACTGAAATAAGAAAAAAGAGACCGTAGCCAGTATTGACACTGTCTGTTGAATGCTGAATATGTTTCTGTGCCTGATGGGAAATGTATGTTTATTTGAGACAGAGAAGTTTCAGTGTGTGTGTGTTGTTTAAGGAGTACCCAGCAGCTTCATTTTACTTAGCTGTAGAAAGAAGTGCTCTCCTTGGACTTGCTTGCTAATATTTGACTTTCTGCAGTTACATTTCCATATGTATTTTTCCTTCCGTACTTGTATGGGTCTAATCCAGCCCAACTAACAGGGGATGTGACTGCTTACAAGAGAAACAGTAAAACTGACTTGACACAAAATGCTGTCAAATGCATGGCGTAAGCATTTAGGTGAAAGGCATTTTCCCCTCTAGTCCTTCAGTTCTATTAATCTTAGGTGTTGCTTGTAACAATAGCAAATAAAAAAGTATTCAAATAGAATAATGATATTTTTTTTAATTGGTAGTGTCCTTTAATGGAATATAATTTGGCAATGGCAACTTATTTTAGGATCCAAGACAAATAGCAAGAAAACTTCATAGGTTTTGCTTGTTAATTTTAAATGTGTTTAAAATCAGTGTAAGATCTGTTTACAAGCACAAATTTCTAAATTTTAAAGCCTGGAAGAAGAGGTCAATTTTTTGTTCCATTATCAACTGCCTTGATTCCACTCAGTTTTGATTTGTTGTTGTTTTAAATATCAAAATCTATGTCCATAGTGAAAAGGTTTGAGGAATCATATCATTTTGGACCACTTAAATTATTGGACAGGCTAATAATTCATTGTGAGGAGAAACACATGGATCAGCTACACAGAGGATTGCAGAAAATGAAGAAGACGGAAAGGCATTGTGAAGCAATGAGGAGGGTGCAGGTTTGTATGGGATAAGGGGATAATGTTACTTCTTTCATCTCATCTACTCTTCAAATATTACAGTCTGACTAAATTCATGGGAAAGACTCGATGTGCATCTTGCGACTGGAAGGACAAAGCATGGATATATGGATTGGGGAGGGAGGATATTGTGCGCACAGACTCAGGTATGGACTCCAGATAGCATTATTATGGTGTTACTCCTTCGTTTCCCACTGTGGGTCTCTGCAGCTCTCTTGTGGGATGTCTGTTGCAGCCAGTCCTGCCCCTCTTTTCCTGGAGCTGGATGCATTTGCTTTTGGTTCTTTTCCTTCTCTGAGGAAAACTGTGAAGTCAGCAAGGAGATTCATACTCGCTCTTGCCACTTTTCTTCTGGATGCCACTGCTTTTCAAAGTCCCTAATTACATTTTCTCTGGTTAAAACTAGGAATGAAAAACACACCTTCCATCAAATGACCAGCCTGAGGCTAGAATCTCTAATTGTGTATCCTCATTCCTCCCTGACTTCTCTGGATGGAGAGGGAGAGGTTTGTGCTTACCCTTGGAAATGCTCAACTTTATCTGCTTAGTGCAACAGTGGAAAGTCAGTTGGGGAGATGGCGTTGGCTGGTAATGCCTGCTGACTGTGATGAGGAGGTAGAGGCTTGCTTTCTGGGGGTTGGTATGGGAGTGGGAAAAGAGTGAGGCCCAGCAACTCTGCTGAGGATAATAGGGGAAACACAAAATTCGAATGACTTGGAAATAGTGTGTATGATGCACTTTCTTAGTTTGTGCAACAATTCTGTAAATTTAAAATACAAGATCTACCTGTGATCCCTCTCTTCTTTCCTCTGATAAGGGAGGAGAGAAAATTGACCATGCAAAGGAACACTGTACATGCCCATTGAGACCGTTGCAGACACCAGTGGGCATGTAAGTATGTTGAAAGAAATGAGGCCTACAAGACCAAGAAATGTGTTCTTGAAGCAAGACTATAGGAAGACTTGAGAGCATACTACCCTCTTCAGCTGAGAGACTTTGTCATATTTGGCGGGATTTTTCTGTGCAAAGTAGTTGGTGAGGCTCCCCAACCTCTCCTTAACAATTGAGATCTGTTTTGTTGATAATAATTAACACTCTGTTGTCTTATTTTTCTCTGATTTAGTGGGCATGGTTTGTTTTCATCCCCTTCCTATCAATTTCTTCCACACTGCCTTCCCTTCTGCATAAACAAAAACCAACGTGAAGCGACAAGGGCAGTAAGGGTCTCTCTTGGGGACATAGCAGGCATTCACTGTATTCTGACAGGGAGGGCTCATGCAGAGTTGTTGGTTCACACATCAGACTGGTGGCTTAAAGAATTAATAACTGACTAACCCAGAGGAGAAGGAACAGGGCATGCCTTTTTGCCTGCAGTGCAGCTGCTTTTGCATTGGTAATGGCTAGATGAGGTGGACTTCAGATAAGCATGTCTCCTGTTTCTTTGAGAGAGGGGAGGTACTTCAGATTTGTCTGAGCTCTCCTTAGGTGTCAGCTGTTGAAATAAATGGTGGCAAATTATACACATGCAAGATGTATGAAGTGAAGTTGAACTAGGTACTTCTTATCATATTGTTCTGTGGTTTCCATGTTTCTCTCGTTAGCCAGATGTTTCCTTCTGCTAAGGACTGTGCTGCCTGTAGCATGTTCTTCTCATCTGAGGCTCAAATGACACTTGGTTTCTTGGCAGTGCACCAAGACAAAGACATTTTGCTTCATTGGGGACTATGGTGCAGCATTTACTGGGAGTTAATGAAGTCAGACTGTGTGAGAAGAAAACACATGATCCTCCCTTCAGTTCCTGTGAGACATATAATGTAAAGTAGTATATGGAGAAGCCAGCAGAGCCTTCATAGTAAAAGCCATGCTGGAGTGTGTCACCCTCAAAAGCAGAAAGAAGCTGCTTCCCTGCCTTCTGCTGGGATTTTTCATGTTCCTGTGTTATTTTTGCAGTCTTTCAATCCATTCAAGGTTTTAAAAACTTTTTCCACCTGGTCTTTCTGCTGTGGGCACAGAAAGGTGTGCCAAAGGGCACACCTGATTAGTGTACACAGTCACCCCAGGAGACTTGGTTTAAAACTGAACCCAATCTCAGACACAGCACATTTGATGAGCTGTGCTTTTCACTAAGGGGTTTTTTTTCCCCCATCTCACAAAATAGCTCTCACACATTGGTGTGACTGATGATGTCCGCTCAGGAGAAGCAAATGGTTTGAAGTCAAACAGGTTGGCATGGATAGAAGCAGAAGGGTTTTGGGATGGAGCCAGACAGTGAAATAGAAAGGCTTCAGGTTGTGTCTGCCATCAGTTAAGGGCCTGAGAGTTCTGGGTCAGCACAGCTTCCTTTTGAATTGTAGACTTTGATTTTCACTGTAGTGCTGTGGCTAATTTATTTACGTTGTTATGACCATGTTGTGTGTCATCTTGCCCCATCTGCCTTCACTGAGTATCTTTCATTTCCCAGCTTTTTTAATCATATTGAGGGCTGCCTGCTTTCTCAGACTGACCTGACAGTGTTTATGTACAACAAATAGAGTAATGATGGTGAAATGGGGCAGCATGATCCAATCCTCTAAGTAGAGGCAAGAGTGCCTTTCCTTGGGTTGAGCTTTTGTTTTGCCTTTTCTCTTACTGCTCACTCCTTCCTTGACAGTCCTCTGTGGTGTCGTCTCCTTAATCCTGTGCAGCAAAGGTTAATGTTAATGCTGTGTGTGAGGGAAGGACTCCCTGCTGGCACACGAAAAGAATCATTTAATAGAAAAGTAATCATTGATCAGTGGCTCCAACCCCTCAAAGGTCACTTATCGATCCATCTCTCATTGCGAGTCAGGCCCTCTGTTTTAATGACCTAATTCCCAGGTAAGTTTCTCTGTTATTTGGCAGAATTGGTGCTAGGAAACCCTGCCTCTTATAGGAATGTCACTCCTAGCATGTCATGCCGGGGAAAAAAAGCCTTGCAGTAATCTCAGCTATCCATGCTTTAAAGTGCTCCTGGTCGTGCATGTTTTATACATTTGTTATTTCAAGGAAACTAAAGGTTGCAAGGATCATGGAGATTAAATGTTCTTCTGCTGCTGCAGAAGTCTCTTCAGGCCAGAACTGAAGTACAGTAACTGGGGTAATGCAGAGGAAGGTAAGACACTTGTGAAGTTGTAATTGTTCCTTTTGCCCTAATTTAATTTGAAAGAAGTAAGGACAAATATGAGAGAAGGCTCCAAATATCATCAAATTCTGTTAAAAGTGTCTGGCAGGCATTCCTCTTCCTTCTGGTCCTCTAATATGAGCTGTAGGTGGGCACACAAAGAGATGTAAAGATGTCACATTTTTGAGTGGTTGCAGAGAAATTGAAGAGCGGCATGTAATCCACTCGCTGCAAGGGATAGTATTCACCAACACTCCTAATATGATATCCCATTGGAAACCTCCTGAGATGTAAAAGTCCTATGATCATCTAGCTTTGGTGCTTGTAGGAAGATAAGTTTTACAGCATTCTCTGCAAATCCCATCCAGATGCTGGTTGCCAAAGCCTGCTGCACCTGGATGGGAACATTCCCGCTTGCCATGTCTCCCACTTGTACCCTATTCCCATACAGCACAAAAGGACATAATCCAGTCTTTTGCACAGTCTTTTCATAGGCATACTAAAAGTGGCATTAGAAATATAGGACTTGATATATCCTTCGCTGCAAATGCTGCTACATGTAATATTCATGTTGTTCTAGAGTGCATGTGCACAGGTAAGGTGGGTAGCTCAAAAAGGCTGCAGCCTGCAGTGCTCATGTGAATGGAAGGAGGAAGAGGAACCCAGGCCAGAAAGGCTGTGGCATAAATTGACAGCAATGGAATCTGAGGTGATATTTCATGACATGATGTTGTAAAGTTAATAGTTACCAGGTTTTATGTCTTTATCTAACAATCACAGTTTTCTGAAACAGGATGCAGAGGGTTGATCTGAACCAGAACAGGAGGATGCTGGATGTGAGATGAGAAGTGTGAGTTTCTGTGGCAGTTTCCATCTGCTGTGCCATAGGCATCCTTGAGGCTTTGTCCTGTGCTCCAAATCTCAACAGAACATGGCGGAAGTTCACATGTCTTTTGGAAATGCCCAAGTTAAACTTCAGAAAAAAAGAGCAGCTCAAAATTCCATCTTCAGGGCTTGTTGGTGTCTTAGATTAGAAAATATCCCCTGCCTTAATCATCTAGTAAAAAATTTAGGATAAAAAAAGTACTTTCTAGCCTTACCAAAGCTAATGGAAATTACTTCTGACTTCAGTAGAGCTGAATATTACTTTATTTCCCCTAATTCTTTGGATAACATTGATCACCTTCTTCTCCCAACAAAAGGTAGACTCTCTACACTAGAACTGTGTGCACCTAGGAACAACAGTAATTGAGGGAGGATCAAGGATCTATCATCTGCTGCAGCTGTGACTTCTGGCCTTTCCTGTTGTCTTGATGAAGTGCTGAACACCTCTGCTTTGTGTCTTTGCACCCTCTTGGCTGCTTTGCTCTTAGAGGCTGATATTTAGCTCCTGAAGCTTTTTTCTTTGAATGTCATATACCTCACTGGAATTTCCCAAGACATGTTGTGCAATAAATATATCGATACCCTCGGCAGGCAGGTACGGTTTGTACAGTTGTCTTTCACCATGTGCAGTCAGTAAGGTAGAGGTCACTGATTTTCAACTTCTTATATCTTAGGGGAGCAGGTATGTGAAGCATCTCTCTGATATTCCACAGGGACCAAGCTCTCAAATGTCTGGTAGGGTGTGATGGGTGCCTCTGTGTGTGTGTGTGTGTCTGTCTGGGGTCTTTTCAAGCAGATGTGTAGAGCTACAGAAAGGCTATAAAATTTCTCTGGGGATTTCATTGCAAGCTGCCGGAGCGATTAATGAAGAGCAGCAGGGTGCTATGTGGGTGTTTGCTCCAAGGCTGTCTCTGATTATACAGGACAGGGACTCACACTTTTTCACACAGAAGAAAGATGAAACAGTAGTATTTTTCTTGGGGAGGTTTTTTTTCCTCTTTCAGAGTGAACATGCTGACTTATGGAAGAGGAGTGCTGCTCCTCTCTGGTGCGTGGGTGTCAATTGAAGCCTGTACTACTGAGCGACTCAGTGCTGTGGTTCACCGCAGACTACATAGGTAAAGAAAGATTTCGGAGAAGGAGGTTCTGTTCTGGTCCCTCTCAGGGTACATTATTTTCCGTGGTTATTGATGGTCTTGTAACTCTCAAGTAGCAGAGCAGAGTGGAGTCCTTAAATGAGTTATGAAAGGCCATCAATAACTGTTGGAAATAATGCACCAAGAGCTGGTCCCGCTTAAACCCTGTTAAAAGCAAAACCTGTTTTTAGTCTTTAAATTGACAGAGTTTGTGGTTTGGTTAGGTTTTCTCTTAAGGTCCTGGAGTGGTCAGAGTGGCTGGCTAGGCCATGGAAAAAAACTGCTTTGGAAGATGGCAAAGGGGCAAGCCTGGGAATGGAAAAGGAGCTTAATTCTTTTTATTCTGACAGTTGAGGGGAGGAAGAAAGAACAAATGAATTCCATGGCCTATAGCACAGAGAGCAGAGCAATGTAGATATAAAGTGGTTTGTGGGGTGTGTGACACAAGGGAACACTTACTTTATTTCCTGATGTGCTTTTTACAGCTGGTACCCATCTCAGGGGTTCAGGGTCTCCTCCAGTGGTGGAGGATAATGTTCATCCTCACAACGTCTGATGCAGGCCAAGCAGTAATACTTGTGGAGTTGCCTTAGCAGTACCATCAGCTATCAACACAATTATATGTGGTTCTGCAATGACGCCCTGGCAGGCCAGGGAGAGAGGAAACAACCGCAACCTTTTTCTTTTTTAAATTGCAAGATGTGGCAGATAGTTTGTAGCTACACAATATAAATTTTGGCAAAGCAAGTGGAGAGTAGGATCCACTGCTTCAACTTTGGACAGCTTTTGATAGCTGTTGCCTATAGAGAGCTTATGACACGCAGTTCAGCATTGCCAAATTGGATAGAATTAAGTTGTGGCACCACACTCTGTCTGGATTATTTTGAAAGATAGTTGTTGCCATTAAACGAAGTCAAACATCCCATTGATGACATTTTTAAACTTTGTGTTGTATTTTTAAAGCTTTTTATATGCATTAAAAAAAAGCCCCCAACTAATCACAGGACATCTTTAAAATGTATCATGACCCATGATCATGGAAGTGATAATGGCTTTATCCTAAATAGCTTTATCCATTCCCCTCCAAAACAGAATTAGTGTTTTAGCTCCTTTCCTAATATTGAGGAGTTAAGTTTTGTGACACACAGTCAATTCCTTTAGATTAACCTATGAGGCATGGGTTGGTCTGTCGGTCACCAACCTTGTGGATGCTTTTAGCTTATGATGAATATGAGGTACCCTCATTTGGCTTTAAGCCTTTCTTGTTATGAGCTGAATTAAATTGGATTATTTGCTGTTGACTAAGAACATAGACCCATGAAGCCCTCTGTTGATGGGTGCTGTCTCGGCAAGCCACAGTGCCTTAACTGTGTGTCTATGTTCCCGATATATTACCCAGACTTCATACTCCTCCATCCCACACTGTCTCTTCTCCAGTATTTTTCCTAGCTTATAGTAAGAGATTTTTGCATCAGAGACTTAGTACAAACAAGCTGTGATTGACCTTTTAAACCAAACAAACCTGCATGTTTCTAATATGAAGAGGCAGCAGACAGGCCTTTGGCCTGAGGCAGAAGATGGAGAAGAAAGGAAGGGATAAATATCAGAGGAGCAGGAATAAAGAACATGGCCTTGCTATGCAGAGCAGAGGAAAAAAACCCAAACTTCTGCTTGCTTTGTGAATATGTCTGACATGTTGCAAGACACTTGTAGTGGGAGTCTCTGCTCTGTGGAGAGAGGAGGAGGGATGTGCCTATGTGTATTTATAGACCATAAATACTTGTTTTGTGCAGGTTTTAGATACTCTCTCTCATCTGAAGATCCCCAAAGTTTTTCTCAGACTTGGCATCTGTTCAGCCATGCAGAGGCCTTGTGTGCATGTAAAATCTGCTGTACGAGTCAGCTCTCCCTTGGGGTAAATGCGCTCTCTTTGGTTACCCCTAGGCAAGGAAGGTTTGAATTTCACCTGTGAGTTCAAAAAGAAAGATGCACTGAATTATTGTCATGTGTGTGCTCTGGCCCTTTCCCATCCTGACAGTTTTGCCTGCTTTGTCCACCTTAGAGGCGGTACTTCACTGAGGATATTTTCTAGAGGAAGCTCAATAATCACTGTACTCTTATTTCAAGGTATTTTGTCCCTGAGTTGGGCAGCACTGATGATGGGTTGAAGAGCGTGCTGGCTGAACATGCAGAGGGCAGTTGGTAAGATGGAGCAAAGTTGCAGGAAGTGAAATGTGGGTGAGGCAGGCATCGTGTCTTGCCAGTTCCTATGGAAGGGCTTCTAAAAAGTCATAGTTACAATTTTGCTTTGAAAGTTGTCTGAAAGATAGCGACTACAGTTAGTACTTTCCAATAATTTATTTGTTCATGCTTTCTTAGGATAAGTGCTTTTTGCCCCTTATTCTCATGTTAAACTATGTTTACTGTATCTATTTTGCACCTGTGACTTCTAGTGCTGTATTCTCTTATCTAGGGACTGACGTTTCTCCAGATCACGTCAAATGATGGAAAAGAAATGCAAAAGTAAGTGCTGTCAAGGTATCCCTGGGCTCTTACCAAATATAGATCAGACATTTTGGAGTTCACAGTTCACCTTTGCATGAGCCCTAGGTCAGGCTGTGTTTCCTGACTAGAAAAATATTTGAGATCTCAATCAGCTGTCAGGTTCTAAGTGCTGAGTGAATGGGAGTAGCATTTCAGGTTTTCTGTTGATGCTTGTATGATTTTTACCTTGCCTTGTGATCCATGGATTTTAAGGCCAGAAGTGACCACTATAATGATCTACTCCAATTGCCTGTGTAATGGGGGAAGTTGTACGACCTACAGCATATGCTCATAAACAGTGAAATAATTTTGGAGACTTAAAACATTCTTGGGAACAGTACACTGGGGACAGAGTCTCTCCCCCACCATCCTTCAGCTTCATCTTAAATCCTTTCTAATATTTATTGGCCCTTTGGGGCTCAGACTGTGTCTTCTTGTGTGTTTTTTTACAGTATTTACCTTGATCAGGATAGGAATACAGGACTGCAGAGGATCTCCTGAATCCTATGGCATGCAGCTGTATATCTTCTAAAGAAAATAAAACCCATTAGTTTTGTGTTGTCTGCTTCTTTTCTGAATGGATAGCTATTTCAGAACTTCAGTCTGCTGATTGTTAGAAATGCTATTTTAATTTCCAGTATACACTTACATATGGCCAGTTTATACACCTTTGTTCTGGTGCTGGTATTGCTCTTCATCTTAAATCTCTCTTCTTCCCTGTCCCCAGAGTGTTTATAGACTGTAGTCATCTTTCTTGGCCTTTGTCATGTTAGGCTAAAAGTGCATGTTGTCTTTAGTCTATTCTTGTGAAATAGGCTCTGGGTTGTCTGGTTCATCCTCAGAGCTTTCTCGAAACATGCTTAGTCTGGCTTCCTCCCCTGGCGAGCACAGGGGATCAGAATAGCATGTGCTGTTTCAGAGCAGGTCTAACGAGTGTCTGGCATGATGGCTAGAAGCAAGCCTCAGACGTGTTAGGGCCTCTGGGTACTGCTAATGAGTAAGACAACTCATTGCCAGGTTTGTGTGCAGATCCACCTGTTGGTACTCAACACAGAACCCTCACATTTGAGATCTCTGCACAACCTGTTTTAGCTTATGTGGTGTTTACAAAGCAGAAGGATCTGATTTTCATAGATGATCGATGTTGGTCCCTGTGGCATCATGGACTCAGGTCCTGCTCCAGAGACATTGATGGGATTTCCTTAGCCCTGTAGGTTGGGGATGAAGTGTAACTGGGCAAGCCAGATTTAATTCAGAAGCCAGCATGCTGCTGCTTCCCCTTAGCGCATCTATGTTAAGCATTCACCTAATGTCATTGCACAGCCAAATTGATTTATGAGGTCAAATAATCAGATAGACAATACACTTAGTACAAAATAGGTCCTTCTTGAGCATAATTGAGGGTAACACTTTTTTCATAGTATGTAGATCTGAACACATCTGTTTTTTGAGAATATAGTATAGTTGTATGTAATACTTCACATATGAACTTGAACATGCATTAAGTAAGGATAGATGTGAAATGGTTGCATACAAATGCAATTCTAGGGTAAGATTATATATACATATTGAACAACTTGAATTTTGTGTTGATAAGAATGAAGAATGAATATAATGAGAATGAAGCCCCCATAATTGAAGGAGAAATGGTTAGTGACCTGCTATACCACTTAGACATAAGTCTATGGGGCTAGATGGGATCCACCCAAAGGTACTGAGGGAGCTGGCAGAAGTGCTCACCAAGCCACTTTTAGTCATTTATCAGCAGCCCTGGCTAACCATGGAGGTCCCAGTTGACTGGAAATTAGCAAATGTGACCCCCATCTACAAGAAGGGCCAGAAGGAGGATCTGGGGCACTACAGGCTTGTCAGTCTGACCTTGGTGCCGGGTAAGGTTATGGAGCAGATTATCTTGAGTGTCGTCACACAGCATATACCGGACAACCAAGTCACAAGGCCCAGTCAGCATAGCTTTATGAAAGGCAGGTCCTGCTTGATTAACCTAATGTCCTTCTATGACAAGGTGACCCACTAATTCGATGAGGGAAAGACTGTGGATGTTGTCTACCTAGACTTTAGTAAAGCTTTTGACACCGTTTCCCATGGCATTCTTGTGGAGAAACTGGCTGCTCATGGGTTGGATGGGTGTACTCTTTGATAGGTAAAAGACTGGCTGGATGGCTGAGTCCAAAGAGTTGTGCTGAATGGACAATGATGCAGATGACACCAAGTTGGGTGGGAGTGTTGATCTGCTTGAAGGTAGGAAGACTGTACAGAGGGATCGGGACAGACTGGATTGATGGGCCGAGGCCAACTGTATGAGGTTCAACAAAGCGAAATGCTGGCTCCTGTATTTGGGTTACAACAACCCCATGCAATGCTACAGGCTTGGGGAAAAGTGACTGGAAAGTTGCCTGGTGGAAGCAGAAAAGGACCTGGGGGTGCTGGTTGACAGCTGGCTGACCATGAGCCAGCAGTGTGCCCAGGTGGCCAAGGCGGCCAACAGCATTCTGGCCTGTATCAGAAACAGTGTGGCCAGCAGGAGCAGGGAAGTGATTGTGCCCCTGTACTCAGCACTGGTGAGGCTACATCTTGAATATTGGGGTCCGTTTTGGGCCCTTCACTACAGGAAGGACTTTTTGGTGCTAGAGCACATCCAAAGAAGGGCAATGAAGCTGATGAGGGATCTGGAGCATAAGTCTTATGAGGAGTGGCTGAGGGAACTGGGGTTGCTCAGTCGAGAGAAGATGAGGCTGAGGGGAGACCTTATCGCTCTCTACAACTACCTGAAATGGGGTTGTGGCGACATGGGTGTTGGTCTCTTCTCCCAAGTAACTAGTGATAGGATGAGAGGAAATGGCCTCAAGTTGCACCAGGGGAGGTTTAGATTGGATATTAGGAAAAATTTCTTCACCAAAAGGGTTGTCAAGCATTGGGGCAGGCTGCCTGGGGAAGTGGTGGAGTCACCATCCCTGGAGGTATTTAAAAGATGTGTAAATGTGGTGCTTAGGGACATGGCTTAGTGGTGGACTTGGTAGTGTTGGGTTAATGGTTGGAGCTGGTGATCTTAATGGTCTCTTCCAACCTCAATAAATCTATGATTCTATAATCCTATCGTGTGTGCATACCACTCTATAGTGTGATAATGTAACAGAGGATTTAAGTACCCAAAGTTGGGAAATTGAGTGTTTCTATTCCAATAACATTGCTAAACTCTCCTCTCTGTATGGTGTGTTTAAGCTATAATTGTGATAAAATCCACAGGAAAACACAAAATCTTACATTTGTACTTGGGGCTAAACCATGGTTATAGTGGGAACTGGATGTTCATAATCTCTGCATTTTACACAATTAAATACTCAACATAGTTATTATGTTTGCATTGTATATGGCACAACTGTAAAAGAAGAGACCTGCAAGGAAAACATTATTATTTATAGTATGCTGTGGTTGCATTTCTTAGTATTGTGTTTAACAGTTTCCTTGTTGGAGTTTGAAACTTTGAACGAAGAGATGTCAGGACGCTACAATATGAGTCTCATTCCTCAGCAAATGTGTGTTGCATGTTGTATTTTATCCTTAAGAGAGGAAGAGGGCCATGTACAATAGAGGGTTGTCCAGTTGAGCAAAGGTATATAACAAGATCAAGTGGTTAGAAGCTGAAATAGACAAATTTGTTCTAGAAATAAGTGCCCATCTTTAACAACGATGATAATTAGGTCCTGAAAAAATGTTCCAGGAGTTGTTATGAACTCTCCATTAATAGAAATGTTTAAGACAGGATTGGATTTTTTTCTCCCCTGCTTCAAACAGAAATTAATTCAGAGAAGTTCTTAGGCCAGATGACCCCCAGGGATGTTCTCTGGCTTCATAATTTGTAAATCCTCCATGAGTCATATTCCAACCTTGGTTATACAGAAAAGATGATCTTTGTGGTTGAGAGAACCAGAAAAGTGTTTCTTCCACATGGTCCCCCTGTGACCCTGGGAATCACAAAAATTTTCTGTGGCTCGCATTCCTATCTATAAAATGGATGTAGTATATTTTTCCTCATTGGGGTGTAGAGAACTGAGATGCTTCTGTGCAGAGAAGCTTGGGATCTATAGGCCTGTGTCCATCTGAGTCACACTGGGTGCGTTGTTTTCTTTTTTCCCCTTAGATGTGTTTGCAGGTAGGATTGAGACACTCATCTTCCTGGTGTTGAATAGTAATGGATCATCTGCCAGAATGTGGTAGGGCAGAGGTAGATTGGATCACTGCATCTTTTGATTGCTCACATTTCTGGCACGTGCATGTGAACCTAAGTGAGAGGATGACCTTGGCCAAGACAACTGCTCTTCAATGCTTACTTTGTCCATAAAGGCCTGTGCTCAGCAGTGCCAGGCTGACTGCAAAGAAAAGTGTGATGGTGGAAAAAAAAGAAAGAATCCTTTTGTTTCTAAGTGTATTTCTCTAGATGATTCAAGCTCTTTAATTGCCATTTCTTCGTTGGTCCGTTGTATCTGGGGATATAATGGTGTCCAAGGAGTGAAATGCTGGAGATGGTAGGGTGATAAATAGGCCTGAAAGCTATCGATAATTTCTCTGATCTGTGTTCGAGATCTTAACTTCTGCTCTCTCTCCGGGAAGATGGTATAGACACTGAAAGTCACCACGGCCCTTTAAAATGTGTGCGTATAGAATTCACAATCATCTAGTCCTGTGACATGAGCAGTGAAAAACTTCTGCCAGAACATGGTAGGGCAGGGCTAGTTTACATTTCTGCCACATCACTGGCATTTGATTCCCCCTTGCTCCTTTTCCCGCCTGCTGTATGTATAATGGAAGTTCTTAGCCCCTTTTGGCCCTGGGGTTGCCCTTCCCAGCTGCATACTGCACAGCCTCCTCAGCCTGCCACGAGCACCGTCAGCTTTTCAGGAGCTAATTGGATAAACCCTATTCTAGAGCCCATTGAACTTGCCTGTAACAGTGCTTAATTAAAGTGCAGAAAGTTTGAAGAGATAGCAAGTTAAGGCTTAATGCAATAACGAAATGACACTATTCCACCATCTGCTTCCTTCAAGATGTTAATTGCTTCCTCATATTTGTTTGTTTTAATTAGGAAAGAACCTTGATTAAAATGGAATGAGGAGGGGTAAGGGTAGAGGAATGAAAGGCTGGGAGGAAAGGGAGAGGGAGAAAGGAATGGAAGATGACGATTTGACCATGCTGCTGAGTGTTGATCAGCAGCTCTAGAATAGCCAGCTAGGAATAACTATTTTGGGACTTGTGGATACAGCTTGGACAAGCAACATAGTATTGTGTCACTGAGAAACTCAGGCATAAAAGATGAAAAGAACAAGTGAAAAAAGCAAAAGCATTTTTCATGGAGCAGTCTTTGTTACAACTGCTTCTTACCCACTTTGGCAGACTCGTCTCTGATTGTGCACCGTGACTGAAAAAACAAAGCGCTGAAGTCTTGAGTAATAACCAGGATTGAAGAAAAGGTAACCAGACTTTCCCCACATTCACTTCTTTTTCCTCTCCCTTGAACTACCATCCGTCTGCATTAAGTTCATCTTGGAAAGACTTCAATTTCTTATGAGCAGCTCTAGATAAAAACATTTTCTAATGATTGATAACGATGTCTGCTTGAAGAATAATGTCAGCAATTTTCTGAATAGATGACCGGTAAAAGAAAACTTAAAAAATAATTAAATAAAATGCCCTCCGTATTCCTAAGTAGTGTCTTTGCCTGAAACTTCAGGAATAGGAGCTTAGAAACTTTTAATTAGATTCATATGACTTACCTTTGTCTCTCCTTTCTCTATTTCTTCCTCTCTGTGTCTTTTTTTCCTTGTCTTTTTTTTTCTTTTCTCTTTCCCCTTTTTAACCCTCTTGAGAGTGAAGTCTGATTTCCCAAGCAAGTATAAATGTAATTAAAGTCAAACACAGCTCTTAAAAAAGGGAAGCAACTAATTTCTTTTCTGGGCCATTGGTATTGTGGACAGATCTTGATAGTGGAAAACAACCAACCCGGGAGCATGAAATGGGGATATTGGAGTCACTGAAATAATACAATGCTTAATAGCATGATGAGTAAAAATGCTTGCTTTACAGGAGACTATAGGCCTCATGTTACTCTGTTCTCACCTCTTCTTCCCCACCCTGCTCTCTGACAGAGGCTGTAGCTTTGACATACCCAAACCTGCTGTTCCAGGGACTCTTTTTTTTTTTTTTTATTTGCCACTTAGGATTTCTTAAAAAAAAAAAATCTCTTTCAGTAGTGGAAAGTAGTTCCATTCCCTTGTGGCAAGCTTAAGAAAACTTGTGGTCAAAGAAAAATCTTAAACTTACTTAATCTCTTACCTAAAAATAGGAAAAAACCCCCAAACCAAAACCCTCACCTCATCGCCTTGAATGGATTGGTGAATGTTTTCTTTGATAACTGGAAAATGCGTATGCTTTACATTGCAGGCCTGTCCCCTTAGCTTAGCTCCCACCTGTAGTTCTGGCTACTTTGTTTTTTGCTGTTCTTGAGATTTCATTTCACCTTTGTGGCAGACTAGCCTATATATAAAAACAACTACTATACAATATGTGTGGACAAATATGTTGTGGCTGGGAGGTTTATTGCAAGGATGGGAGCATGGCTTTTCACCTGTGGATCTCTGGTTCAAAATCAAGTGCTTTAATTTCATCCTTTAAATATAGTGTAATTGTTCCCTTGGGGCAGGATAGGAGACTCACTGGATCAATTTTAATCAAATTGTTTAGTGTTACGTGCCTGAATACTTCCGACATGTAAGCTATAAAAGAACCAAAGGACAACCCTGGTTAGTGTGGACTGCAGGTTAGACTGAATGGTGTGCTGGAGTACCTTCGGTTTTCTTTGGACATCTCCTATTCCTAAATTAATTTGGTTTCTTTTTTGCATTATATATCCATCAAGATTCCAACTCAATATGATACAATTACTAGCTCCATGCAATTCTGGTCATTCCACCTAGAAGAAGTATGGAAAAAGTTTACCCGTCCCTCCGTGATATCTCCATGACGAGACATGAAAAGGCTGCGACTCCTCAGCTTGTGAGAAGAGGGCTGGGGCAGGGAGCACTGTAAAAGCTGCAGTGGTCTAGAGAAGGGATATGTGGCCTCCAGTTCCTGAGTTATAGCCAAGACTGAAGTGGAGAGGAGAAGGGTGGCTCTACTAAAAGTGTGTGAATGTGTATTTAAGGTGTTGAGAAAACGGATGTAAAATGACTGAGCAGGAGACAGACTTTCACTCCGGCAGTGGGCAATATGAGATGGCACTGAAGCAAGAATCTGGTGGGGAGGAAAGGAGGGAGCACATGCCGGCCCCCTCTTAATGCAAAGTTACTGCAATAAAAACAGGCTGATTTCAATGCACAGGGTCTTCTGTTTTGAGTGAGAAAGAATTGAAAGAGGATGTGCACTGGCTGAGGTGGCTAGAGGCATCAGTATCTAGCTGGTGTCTTGGGGAAAAACCTTCAACAGGAGAATTTTCTCAGCCTACTGTTTTGGAGTCTGTTGGGGATGAATGTTTGGAGAGGAAGGTGTCCCTGTGGGTTTTGGGGTTCATAGCTTTTACGGGTGTGAAGATTAAGGGAAGTTTGTTCTTGAAGTCTGTGAAATCAATTGAATCAGTGTGCTGTGCTTTTTAATTTTGTTATTTATTTTCAGTAGTGCTGCTTAAATAATTTTTCTGACTTCATTCCTATTACCTACCTAAATAGCAAATATTCTGCTGAGAACCACTATTGCCATCCTCCTCTGCTCAGTCATGCACTCTTGCCTCTACGATACTGTTACCTCAGACTTTATTTTCATCATCATCAAACAGCCTGCAGTCCTGTGGTTTAAAATCCGGTAGTTGTGTAGTGAATGGCAGGTGTAGTTTGGTACAGTTGCAATCTTAATCTCTCCCACTAGTCGGAAAAAGCTATTGGGAATGGATATTTTAGGAGATATACTTTGAATGCCTCTAATTCTGTTGCCCTGGATGAGCAGTGTTTGTCATAGTGAAGCTGTACAGGATTCTCTTGGGAGACATCTGACAGAAAGCCAACAGTGAGCTGTAGTCCAAGAGAACAGACTGTGGCTTGGTGCTGCAGAGTAACTGTATACCTTTTATTGACATGTATTTTTTAACAGGTGACTACTTCTAGCCTGTATTTGTGAGGTAATTGGAAGACCGCAGTAGGCTGATGGGTTTTCCATATCCTTTCCCCTTTTCATTTAATTCCGTCGGAAATCCTATGTTAGGAATTCTGTAAAAGCAATTTACAGTGATGTATGCCTTCCCTCTCCTGTACAACTGTGGAGGCAGTTTTACTTTTTGCAGTAGTACACGTTGCACATGTTTGAAAACATTTTTTTAAAGCAATGTTTGTAATTAAATGTAGCTAAAACCTTGTATTTTCTCATAAGGCTAACAAATATACAGGCATGCACTTTGTAGCTTTTTTCCTTTATTTAGATTTTAATTCAATGCATAGAGGGATTTTCTCCTGTTAGATGCATGCCTTTTTAAGTTGCCTCTATTTTTGACTTTTAAAAGCCCTAGAAAAGTGGAGGAACATGCAGGAGTCTGTAAAGCAAGCTTAAATAGCTGTGCTTGGCTAACCCTTAGTGCTGGGCAGTGCTGCATACAAGAAGCCTAACTGACTTTACACCTCTCCCTTTCTTTGAGCCTTTCAGACGGTTTAGATGATGACTGGTCAAAAATGGAGTTAAACATACCCGTTTCTTCCACACAAAATTGACTGCTTGTTTTTAGAGCCCCAGAGACGACTTCTCCCTTAGGGAGGTTTGGGGGAAAAAGAGGGCTTGCAGATCTCTTGATTGAGCAGCGCGTAAACTGTGGGCCGTGATTCCCCCTTAAAACACAGAGCGGCCAATGTACAGGTTCACTTGATCTGTATTTAAATGGGGAAGGTGAGTGCCCCGGTTTCCCATGTTGTATTGTATGGCTGGGCATGGCAGTCCCCGGGAGGTGCAGACCATGTCAACTCTCCATGACTGGTGCTGAGGAGCTTAGGGGAACCTGTTGTGCTGTGAAAAGCTGTCTGGTGTTGGTGGAGTGACAGGGCTGCTGGAGGTGGGTCAGGAGTTGAGGCAGGTGAAGGCTTCCCTTCTCCTCACCATTGCCCTGCCTTTCTACCTGCCTGCTGAATAAACCTGCACCTCTTTGGGGCTGAGCCATCAGGAGTAATGAAAGAAAATCTGCTACGTTTTATAGATGCATCTTCCCTTGCTTAATTTGAAAGGGGACTATTAATGTCATAAAAGAAAATAGGTTGCTCTTGTGTCAGATTGTCTTTCGAGTGGGTCGAGCACTTTACAATCACTAATTAAACTTTACAATGTGGCTGCTCTAGTCCTAGCTATATCCCCTGAAAGAGCGCTTTGCTTAAGGCCACACAAACAGGTCATGAGCTGCCTTCTTTTGACTTATGCATGTAGCCTGACTGCTAGAACATGAATCTTATTGCATGAGGAACTACTGAGCAGCAAAATATTGGCAGCCAATAACTAGGTACCACAGATAAAAATGAGTTAAATTAATGTGTGATGAAGTTACACGGGGGAGAAGTTTGGCCTAGAATCTGGCAACTGGCAGGTTGCAGGAACCATCTGTTGCCCGTGGTACCAAGTAATCATTTTCCTTAGTTACTTCTAAATTTCAGTTGTTCAACACAGTTTGGAAACAGAAGTTCTGCCAGGTTATTATGAGCACTTCAGGTATCTTCCTTTTAAGTGTTGATTAGAAAAGCTTTTCCCTCTGTTTCTCCCAGATTTATTTTTGTACTCATGACAGGTGTGGGGTGGGAGACTGGAGTGCTCAGTATACCCAGGAATGAATGCTCACTAGTGAATTTTTTTTCCACCCACATGTTATAGCTGTATCCCAGGCAGAGTGCCTCCTTAGGTGTAGAGAAGAATTTTACTGTTTGTTCTTTCCTTGCTAGCCTTGCTGGTGGACAGTAGAAGAATCATTGTTGCTCATGGTGAGGGGATGTTTGGTGTTTAATTTAGAAAATGGGATTAATCCTGCAGCATTTCTCGTTGGTTTCCAGTTTGCTATCAGCTAGCAAAGGCTTTATGTGGAAGGAGGAGATGCAAATTGGTGCCAAAGAGGAGCAATACCTATCACTGCCTCATCAGCAATCTCTGGAGCTATGCAGAACTTCCCACCCAGACACTGAGCTGAGCACAGGGCTTGGTATGAAGGGGAAAAAGTGGGTGCTGTTAGCAAGAACTGCTCATAATGTATTTGTCAAAATAATGGCTTTTCAGACTGTGAAAACAATGTTAGCAGAAAGGATGTATTATTCAGAATGTTCAGATTTTTTTTTTTGTTGAAAGGGAGGGAAATACATTTAAAATTGATTTGAAATGAAAAGTTATGCAATTGCTAGGAGTGAAGGTATTTATATAGCAGTTTCAGTTTTCCCATTTTTCCTATTCTGTGCTCCTTTCCCGGAAGAAATAAAAAGAAATAGCAAATAATGACTGGAAGTCACTGCAACCAAAGCCCACTAACTTAGAATGTTTCATTTTTTTAATTAAAACCAGAAAATTCAATGAAAATGCTTCAATATAATAAATGTTTTTTCTTTTTCACTAGTGGCTTTCATAGCAAACAATTGTCCTTTGTCAGCTATATTGCTAACTGTAAGGAGATTCATATTTAGTATGGCAAAGCACAAAATATGTCCCGTGCAGATACTGTACAGAGTGATTCTCTGACCCACTGTCACATCTGTACCCTGAGAGAGTCTGTCCTGGGGAGTTGCAGGAATTTGAGTCTTTTCCTCAATCTATCTTCTTTTTTCTTTCCTATTTTTAAATTATGTGAGTTTCAATCCTGACTTGAGCAGGTCGAGTTGGGATTTTGAATTCGCAGCCCAGTCACTCAGAATGTCAATTGTCTTCCAGGGCACTGCACTGTGAGTCCCAAGGCTGGAAGCTCTTTAAAAGACCATCTGACTTTTAAAGGAACATTTGCAGGAGAATATATATCTTTTAGGTCTTTCTACATCTACCAAGTGTGATTGATTTATCAATATGTAGCAACTAATGCTTAAATAGAGAGACATTCCTTCTCCAGTGGTGTTAAAACGCTCCATTAGAAAACTTGAAGTAATTTCTAAAGATGTTAATTTCCCTAATGCTGCTAGTTAGCTTTTTCTTTCCCCCTTCTGGGCTCACATGAGGTATTAAGCTGGCTGACAGACTTTGCTTCCTTGGTCGGTGGCCCTAGTTTGGGGTTTGCTGCTGCCTAGTTTGGGGTTTTCAACAATGAGTTTTAATACAGGGAGAAAAAAAAAAAAAGACTGCTGGTGTAGTGCCCCCAGACTTGTTTCTCAGGTGGTGAAGGGTTATTCCCTGTTACATTTTTAAATGAACCTGGGTAAAAACACTAGGAAATAGTGTATCAGGCAACTGTGCTCTCCCCCCATGTTCCTGCAGTCATGCCCAAGTACTTCTGACAGCCCAGGATGTGCTTACTGGACTTCTTGTTTTAGCTGACATCTGCCTCTTTGTCACCCTACATGTGCGATGATTCCTCTTCTGCTTTGCTACCTGTGCTCATTCCCTGCCTTTTTGTTTTACTTACTCTGGGAAATGTCATTACCTCATCATTAGGTGGTTCCACTGAAATAAACAAATGAATCCTTTATACTTTAATTTTGTAAAAATCCCTTTGTTTTGCACATCTTAATGTTTGTTTCAACATTTCACAGTAGCAAGTCTCTGAGGAAAAGGCATAACTACAGAGAAAAGTTATAGGGCAAAATACTGTGAAGCACAGAAATACAATCCAGGCAAATGTACGTGAATTAAAAAAACAATCATGAAACCCCTGTCCTGAGTGTAACTCCTTCCATTCTCTGGGCTCTTGGCCTCACAAGGCTCTTAAGCTCAAATTTGTCTCAACAGAAAGGAATTTCAGAAGAGAGTCTACCATAAGCACTGTATTTCTGCTCTGAGGGTCCCTAGGGCTTGGGAGCCTCGTTAGCCTTTGTAAGAGCTGTCTCAGCCCTGGATTGCGAGGCCACTGCGGCGGCGAAGGGCAGGTTTGTTGTTCCAGCCCCAGCAGCAGGATGCCTGGGTTAGGCGGAGGACTGCTCAGTGCACACTGACAGGTCACCACGTAGTGCTGCAGGCACAGGCCAGCCTGAAATGGCTCCTCGCATGTACAGCGTATTTCTTACCTGTCCCGTAATTGGTGGCTAGTTTAGAAACTGGCCCCTATCATGCAAAGCTACAAGCCATTTCCTTGATGATCTGGAAAGTTTTCGATATCCTGAGCCATGTAAAGTAGTATCCTTTTCCAGCCAAGTCATTGATGCTTAAACATTTTTGCTAGCAGTCTAGGCAAAGATTTCTGCTTCCATTCCCCAGCACGCTAGAACTGAGAAAGCCATCTATGCATAATTTCCCATCATGTCCCCCCAGTAACCCTTAGGTAGAAGTGGTGAGGGGAGTGGGGTGGAGTGAATTTTGGCAGGAATTTTGTATATCAGAAGATGAAAGTAGCAGTGAGTGGGAAGAATGCAATGATTTCCCATGGCGGGGGACTCCCAGCCTGCTGTTGTGTATATACCCACAAAAAGCAACATGTTTCTGGAGCTAGCGGTAAGGGAGGAATGTGGTTCAGAAAGCAGACACCTAATCTCACAGTGGCTGTAGACTTTGAGTGCTTACCAGGTCACCAACGTCTTTGCTCCCTTGTGCTGGCCAGCATCAGTCACAGTGAGAGCGGTGTGAACATGGTTCCCTCACACTTCAACTCCGATTTCTAACTGGGCTCCCTGAAGGCATTCCCATTTGGTCCATAAACAGAGCATCAGCTATTTAAAGAGCTTAGGAAACTGACCTGAGCATCACACCTGTTTGCTAGGTTTGGGTGTTTGTGTTTGCTTTGTGGGAAGCCAAGTAAGAATTTTTGCATGAGACTTATGAAGTTGCAATAAAACAGAGCGCGCTACATGTTACTTAATAGGCAAATCCACTGTAAATTTCCAGATGTTCATATTTCCTTTTTAAGTTGATGCTGCTTATTTTCCTGTGAGCCAGCAGACTCTAGGGAATGATCTAAATGAATTATTTGCCATAATAATAACAGGGAAGTCTGGCCAGGTGCAGTGTCCCCTTCTATGCATGTTATGTTTTAAGTAAAATAACCAAACAGATTGCATGTGTCTCCTCTCTCCATAATATACTATCGCAACATTTAAAAACATGCAAACTTTTCTGACTTACTGGAAATCAGGTTCAGGAGTGTAAAAATCTGTTGAGCAAAGTGCAAATTATCTGTGATCTGTAAGTGAGGGAAAGAATGAGTTTAACCTTTGTTTTTATTCTTGTCTTTCTGTCAGTAATTTTGTAACTTTTTCCTTCCTTTTTATTATTTTTTTTAATAAAAAGGAACTACTATACACCAGCTGGAACATAGAGGCATTTTAGTGCTAGCTCAAGTACAGAAAATCACAAGTACTAATGTGTACACGAGCAGTGTCTGGGAGCTCCGTTCTTGACAGTACTGCTAGATTCTGTCAAACAGAAAAGACTGTTCTTGCTCATGAAGAACTTTAAAAATGCATATGAAAGAAGAAGCAGGTGGATAGACAGACAGCTAGGAAGAGTGAGGTGTTATCGGTTGGTGTGCTAGCCATTAGTTTTATTGTTGCTTTTTATGCTCTGTACCTTTTCCTAATGCTAAGTACCTGATAAAGCAGTGCAACAGTGACTTTTTTCCTCTTCTTGCTTCAAATTTGGGAGCCTCCAACACTCCAGCTGTGTGTCTCCTCTGAGGAGTGTCTAACACTAGCCTATCTCTGCAGTATCAAACATGTTCTGGGGAAAAAGTAAACCCATTCTAGACAGTCTGGAGAATCTTCGTGGAAGAAACTTCATTTTCAGGCATTGATGACATGCTCAAACTTCAATTTTCAGTAACAACAAGCATATTTTAAAAAGACTTGATTTTTACTGAAAGAAAATGGAGACACAATGTACGTGTCAGATACGGGTTCTGGAAGAGGTTTTGCCATTTATCAGTAATGCCAGCACTGTGAATTCACAGAATTTGCTGCTAACATTCCCTGCTGTGGTGTGTGCAGCTCCTGGCTTTGCATTTGATTTATTACGATTTGGCAGAATAAACAGCGGTACATTATCTGTCCAGACTTCTTGGTGGTAGAAAGGAGAGGATGCGGGGGGCGGAGACAGACCAACTACAGAAGGAGTAAAATAAATGATAATGATTCAGAGCTCTCCAACTGTTGAACTTCAAAGTCTTTAGAAAAACAGGTATTCTTCATTCCCTTTTAACAATGGTGGAATTGAGGGAAGGGCAGTGTTCCCAGCGTAGCTGCCATGGGAATTACAATAAAGGCTGTTGAGTTTTGCAGAAATCGCTCTCCTGGTTAGTACCAGCTCAGAGATGAGGGAGTCTGGTTTCTCCTGCGTGGCAGTACAGAGCAATAACTGCTCAGCTGCTGCCAACGCTTCCTTTTAGCTAGTCCTTGTTAGAGGAGAGTTTGTGGTAATGGGAGGTAATTAACACACAGGGAGTCATTTCTGTGTCCTGGAAGGGAACAGAAAGCCATCAGAGCAGCCCCAGACATGATTGCACTGGAGGGTTATTTTCTCTCTCTCTTTCTTTCTTTTCCATTGTGCTTGGGTTTTGATTTTTCTTCTTTGTGTTAAGTAAGCTGGAGAGCTGAAATGGTCTGTAAATTGCATTCATGCTGAGCTTGGGCTAGGTAGGCTAGTTAAAGGTCACTCTCATGGACTACATGGCCTCCTCTGGTGGGGTGGGGAGAGTGTTTAAGATGGGAGTCGCACTGTCCCTTGCCACTTTTTTAACCCTTCTTCTTCCAGTGTAGATTTGAAGAGCTCTGGTTCTGAATTAAGTTTGTTTAAATAGGCCCAGGAGGTGAGAACCTTGAAGGGTGATTATGATAAAATATTAACTCTTCCAGCAGCCAGATGGCTTCCCAGCCTAATAGCTCTGAAGTGTGAGGCTGTGCTGCCATGGTCCCATGCTTGTTGTTGAACTGAGCACATTACTAGCTTGCTCATATCCCTCCTGAGGCTGCTGGTGGCATTTCAGGTGTGTCTTGCAAGTGCATGTGAACTCAACTCCCCTATGCACAGGTACTTAGTTCGGGTATTACACGGTGTTTCTGGAGGTAAGCTCCAAGAGTGGACTTGTTATAAACAGTCATTCTTGCCCTCCCCAGGTGAGAACTGGGGATAGGGAGAAGCGCAACGAGCTCAGCTGGTCTGATTGCAAAACATGTGCCCAGGTACCAGGGAACCAACCAACCACCTATCTACAGATCACGACTGACAGTGTATGTATGTGCATGTGTATACCCTCATCCACTACAGGGGAGCAACGACAAAGTAATTCTATTTTTTTAGTCTAGCTTTTTAATTTTCTTTTTCTTTTAAGAGGACACTCCTGGATTGCAACCCTAGACTTCCTTTTCCTGCTTTTTGCTTTGATACAGGTTTTTTTTTGCACTGCCTCCTAGGGAGCTCTGCGCTGAATTCAGATAAGGAGAACTGAGCAACTCCATATCCACTTTCAAGAATGGAAAAGCTACGCCTGCAATATATGTCAGTGGTGGGAACCAATGGACATATGAGAATAGGTCTCCTTGGGCTTGGGGTGGGGCAAAGGCACGTGCTGTTTTCACAGTGATGTTAGAGGCTGGCATGAATACTGTATTCCTGGAAACCATCCAGAAGAGGTCACCAAGTGCTCTGTGTCACCCCTAATCCCCAATTTTACGATGCTGGCTTTCATGCCCACATGCGTTTCTACAGCCAAGGTAAAGCCCTAAATCTCTCTGTTTCCTCTTCCACTTCTCTCCCTGTAGCCAGTCATGTAAGATGCT
>NW_010532560.1:203131-219186 GCF_000687285.1 Phaethon lepturus | reverse complement strand
TCAGCAGGACCTGGGTGTGTTCAGGTCTTTGCAAGGCAAAGCCCCCATTTTCAATTGCACTTCCAGCCTCCTCACTAAGGAAAGCCTATCTTGCCTTACCCCTGTGAGTGCTACCAAACCGTCCCTGGGTTACTATCATAGAACAGCTGTCTGCTTCTGTCTTCAGCCTGGTTCTTTCAGCTCAGCTCCACTGGCACCACCCCAGAGTCCTCTCCATCCCAGCAAGGAGATGATGCCAGCATCCAGATTTATAGCTGGGATGAAAATGCTGCTAGAGGAATTAAAAACTAAATTAATCCATGTGTTTTTCTCTAGTCTCTTGAATTTCAAAGCCTCCATGTCCCCTCTCAGTTCTTTGTAAACATCTCACCATGCATTCTTGCTGAGGAGGCTGTGTGATGGGAGGATTTTTGTGTTCCTTTTTTTTATTTCCACCCAGCGCCAGTAGCAACTCAGAGTTTTCACATCTGCATTTTTCATCGGAAGGGGTTTTTTTTGTTGTTGTTATTTCCCCTCCCCCCTTTTTTAGCCACAATTCAGCTGGTGATAGACCATGCAGAAAGACTTCTGCTTAAGAGATAGGAGTCTCTGTGGAGACCCACACTCAAGACATGAGCCAAAAGGAGCCCATTGCTCACTAGAGAACTAGGTGAGTGAGGATAGACTGAATAAATACTATTAATTCCCCATTTCTCTGTTGCTGGCAAGCTTGGCTTTTAATATCAATTATTGATTGTGAATCTCACTGGATCATTTCGAGCAGTGTATGTCATAGAGCTGTAGTGATCTGATTGCTGTGCTTTGGGTCGAGTGTGGGAACACACATGGACACAGAGCCAAATTAGGGTCCTGTTTACCCCTTCCTAAAACTCCTCTGCTTCATTAGGGCCTGGGGAATAAAGCAAATCACTGGATTTTGCTTTTTTTACAGTGAAGGCAAAGACAAGGGTGAGATCACATGGAGTATAAATGCATGGAACCTAGGTGACCAGTGTGTGTTTTTCCCTCCACATAAAGTATGGCATAAGGAATAGTTTCAGCTGTGGAAGGTGGTGGCAGACTGGGGGAACTGTACACCCCTCCCATCAGTGTGTCAGCGGGATTTTTGTGCAGCGTCCTTAAGTGGAATAACAGGACTTACTTTGGCTTGCACTGGGCTGCAGTGGCAGGGATTTGCAAAGGAAGCCAGCATGTCCTTGGCTTCATCTAATTCTGTTATTCTTTCTACACTTACAAATACAAAAAAGTCCATCCCCAAGCAATTAGCAGCCAGAGAAGGAGGTAGTGGAGGAGAGAGGGCAGGGAGTGACAAGCCTGTCTCCTGCAACCTTTCTGTGCGGTTGGGTAAATAAGCTGCAGAGCAGTACTGTGCCCAGCTTCTCGCCCTCTTTCCTAAGCAGGTGCGTTGTGAGACGTTTGCAAAGATATTAGCCCTGCATACAGAGTGTGCCAGTCAGTAATTATGGAAATTAGTCGGCAATTAGATAATGTCACTCACTCTCCGCATACAGCTGATAAGCAGTGGAGAGCCACTCCAAAGCGAGGGCGAGACCCTCTCTGTGGGCTGCTGAGCAGATGGCTCTGACCTGGCATTAATAGGCTGCTCTCAAGTTTGGGAAGGTGTGTGGTGGTTGGGTAGCACTTGCCCACGGCACTGCAGTGGGGCTGCCTGCCTTCCTCGGCTTGGGAAGTTGTGCAGCTCTATCAGCCCTGTGAGTGGGATGTTTCAGTAGTGCAAGTGGGTGTGTTTCCTACAGTGGGTTGTACATGTGCGAGATGCTGAGCTGTCTTCAGCGTGCCGGTTCCTCACTGTCTCATCTCTCCGGCGAGCCAGGGAGGTGGTTCAGGCTGCTGGAGGTGCGGAGGAGATAACTTGCTGTCTCTCTCATTCCTTCAGGGTAACAAGTATTTAAAATGCTCTACGAAGACCTCACATAGTGGTTTGTTGAAGGGCTGATCACGTCAGACTGGCTCTTATTTTGTGCTGCTAAATCCCATTAAGCCAAAAATATCACATGGAAAATATTTGTTATGTTGCTTTTCTATGTGAGCAATAGGTGGAATTGGGATAGGGGTGTTGCTGATTTGTGACTGGGAGAGGCAGTGTCCATCATGAAGTCGTTTTTTGTCAGATGTGAACATACTGTGACAAAGTTTGAGGTTTTTCAGAGATAAAATATATAAGAAAATAGTGTGGGGTTCTATAGTTATTGTCCCAAACTGTAATGTATTGCTATGGTAGCAGTGTGCTGTATGAGGCTGCTAGGGTAGTACTTACACTAAAAATAAAATGGTAAGAGCAGAAAATTATTCATTCTCAGTGTGCCTTGGAGGATCATTGTGGGAAATGGATGAGGCACAGATTTGTTGTGTCAGGATTTACTCTCTCAAGCTTGGGATTCAGATCCTGGCCACTGCTAAAAAGGACACTGAGTCTTTTGAGTTTTTATTGAAGACCCTGCTACTGTGTGGTGAGGTTTGCTCTCACAGGCTGCATGAGACACAAAACTGGAATAGCAGGAAGAGCTGTGGGTCAGGACTGACGGGTGCTGACAGAGCTCTGGAGGAGCCTCAGATGGCCCCAGCCTGCTAGCGGCTAAGTGTGGGCAGCCTTCCCAAAACCTGAGCTGCAGTGTCTCAAAGGCAATGAAACACCCCGAAGTGATGCCTGTATTTCATGGTTTTTGTGTCGTCTTCCTCTTCTGAAACAGACCTGGCACTGTCGTCTTTAAAAAACAGCTAGAAATGGATTATCTTGGTTTCTCTCAGTCAAAACAGATAGAGAAGGATAGCCTTGGCTTCCCTCAGTCAACAATGCTATTCCTGTTGAACCATTTCTGCCTGCTTTCCCTTGTTAACTGTGGACTTTGTCCTCTCCTAATGAATGTGTATCAATGTTACAGAAACCTGTGCCACAGAGGTAGCCTGCTACCTTTACTGTGCCTCTGAAATATCCCAAGGATTGAAGCGACCCATAGAGACTGAGATTTCTTTTTGTGTATAAAACAGTGTTTCAGCAGCCTTAGCTTGGGAGAGACTGATTAGGCTTTTCGGACAAGTATTTGGGCTGTACACATATGCATCTAATCTGTGGTTATCTATAGAGCATTCACACCTTCTGCTGTGATTTACAGCATCTTTCACGCATTCTCAAAGAGTTAGACTTCTAGAACAGGGAGAGAAGAGTAGTAAGGCTGAGGGCTACTTCTGATGCAGGTGGTGGATTGCACTCTGCCCAGGAGAATTGAAAGCTGTGGCGAGAGCCCTTCTGCATTGGGGTCACAGTGGGTGGCTGCTGCCATGCTGGGCTTGCCTGCCTCCCCAGCTCAGGCTGAGCACAGAGCTGTCTGATGGAGCACTGAATTTTGCTACGGTGTTGGTAAATGTTCCAGGGAACTGCGAGGTGCTGGGAGCACATCACTGGCTAATTTACACACACTATTATATCCTTATTCCCATCTCATCAGTAATTCCCGGCTTGGGTCATCACTTTTCTCTCTTACTTCCCTTTCAGTCTATTCTCCTTCTCCATAAATCATGGGCTATTTTAGTGGAGCCAATAGGGAGCACAGAGGAGAAAGGTAAATGGACAAGAGACACATAATTTTTTTTTTCCCCAGTTGATTTTTCAAAGCCCCCAAAAACCCCATGAACTGAGCCAACATCATGATTATTGGGAAGACAGATGATTTGAGCATTTGGATCTGTGGATTTTTTCATTTTACACCTCTTCTAACACCTCCTTTTTCTTCCTTCTTTCCTCCTGAACCAAGCTGTTAACAATTAAAAGAAATTATCTTCCCTCTGGTTTTGACTTGATTTTGTTTGTGTTTATAGCAGTTTAGCTAACACGCTCCACTCAGGCAGCTGCAGGGAACAGGCCTGACTTCCACTGGACACTGAAAGCTCACGTTTCTCTCCAACTTGCGGGTTTTCTTTTAATTGGTCCCTTTTGTTTTCTAAGTGACTTGTTTTTCGTGCTGGCTAAATTTGCCAGACTGACAGCTCTGGAGACTTACAGCTTCTGCAGGTCCCTGGGACAGGTAGGGCAGAGGCTGTGACTATGTGAGCTCTCCCCTCTGTTGCCTAGTGATTCTCCTCCAGCTCAACCTCTGCCCTTACCAAGCAGAAACTTTTCTGCAATGCCTGTTTCTGCAGTACCTGTGGGCTTCCTCCTTCGGAGCAAGGTGGGTGATGGGGTTGAAAGGCATCTGCTGGGAGCAACAGCAGCCCCAGCAACTCTCATTGTCCACAACACAAAACACTTTTCCCAAGCAAATACTGTCTCACAATATTTGTGATCCAATTTGTGAAATCTGTGTTTATGCCAGCTTCAGGGAGGTTGAAAGCCCTGATTCTCATCACCTTTTTTCCTGCTTTGTATCTGTGTTAATGTTAGCTGTTCCCAGAGCTGTTCTCATGCCCAGCTCGTCTCTGTGAACAAGCACTTGTGTTAATGGAAAACTTACTTTCTTTTTAAACAGGATTTTCAAAGAATGAGCTTTATGCTGTCTTTACTTGTCACCTTAAAACATCCTCCTACCCCCAGGCATACAGTCACCCACATGCAAATGGGCGGAAGTGAATTAAATCCCCATGTTAACAGGTGTAACTCTTGCTCACTGAAGGCAGTTGGAATTTCTCACTGTTAGCTACGGGTGAATTTGGCCTTTTTGCCAAACCACTAGACCAGGGTAAGTGGTTAAGTGCTTAGACAGTTTTTGTCATCTAAGCTACAAGTTTCCCATCATCTAAGCTGCAGGTCGCCATATGTAATTTGCATAGCACATGTTTCCAGGTTGCAAAGGTCCCTGTTAGAGTCTCTGGAGTGTGCAAGACATGTAAAGTAAAAGCAGCTATTGCATGACAGGCTGACAGCAGGGTTGTCTTCTCTAATACTTTCTTGGTGTGTTAGGAAGCATAATTCATTATGCAGTGGAATGGGAAGTTTGGATAACATCTCCTCTTGCCCTGTATCATCTTTTAAACTGTAAGGAGCTCTGATTTTTGCCCCAAGCATTTTCACTGAGAGGTAATTATTACTGGGGAAGCTTCAGAATCATTTCCCTCAGTAAAGTCAATGAGATTGCATCTGTCAAAGTTGTTAAATAATTTGGTGTATTTTTATGTTGCTCAGCTTTGTGGTATGTGCAGATCTCTTGGTGAGTTCTCTATTTTGTCCTCTTAGTTTTGAGGACATAGATGTCCTTGCTGCTTTGGAGGACTGTGTAGCCAACTGCAGGCATGAAGAAGTGGTCAGAGTATCAAGAAATGTAAATGAGTTACTTGACAAGATGTTGATAAGCTTCATTGTAAAAATGTCGTGAGTAGTAGGACTAACTTTTCCCTTTCTTTTCTTTTCTTGACCCCTCAGGACCTGCAAGCTCCGTGAGTGTCAAGCAGTGAATTATAGACTGGGTAGCTACCAGTGCATCATGAAGATTGACTTTATTTTTGCCCTCTCAAGGATCACGTGCTTTATGAATTCACTCTCTCCTCCATCTCACTACCACCTTCGTCAATATTGTCATCATTTCTAGGAAAACAGAATTTGAGGCTTTGGGCTTCAGCTCTGCCTTTCCTTCCTCCTGGGAACAACCAGTGTCACCTTTGTGTTCTACCAAAACAAATCACTGTGGGTTATTTTGCCCTTCACAATAGTACACCGGCTGGAGGAGTCACTTCTTATACCCTATAATTCTGAGACAAAAGCCTCTGGATCCTAAAGAATAACTGAGATCTTTCCTTCAGGAGGAGATATTTCCTCTTGGTCACGTGCACTTGCAGTCTCACTTTCTACTTACTCTCCCTCGCTCTCTGTCACTCTCTGTGCTCTCTTCCTCTTCCCGTTGGATTTAACATTTGGTGTTAACTGTTGGGTTCCCCTCCCAGTAGTGTGGCTTTTGTTTTTCTCCTAGGGAAGAGCAAATTCTTGAAACAATGGGCTTCACTCTGCAGTCCGTCTACTTCACCTTGAAGGTGAGTTTGCTGCTGGGCTCCTTGCTGGGTCTCTGTTTGGGTCTGGAGTTCATGGGCATCCCCAACCAGTGGGCCCGCTACCTCCGCTGGGATGCCAGCACTAGGAGCGATCTCAGTTTCCAGTTCAAGACCAACGTCTCTGCTGGGCTGCTCCTCTACTTTGATGATGGTGGTGTCTGTGACTTCCTTTGTCTGTCCCTTGCTGATGGGCGCATCCAACTCCAGTTCAGTGTGGACTGTGCAGAGACTACAGTTATCACAGATAAGCAGGTCAATGACAGCAACTGGCACTTCCTGATGGTCAGCCGCAATCATCTTCGGACGGTGCTAGTGCTGGATGGTGAAGCCAAGCCAGGTGAGGTGCGTCCACAGCGCCAGTATATGAATATCGTCAGTGACCTTTTTGTTGGTGGAGTCCCATTGGACATCCGTCCTGCTGCCTTGACCCTTGATGGTGTCCTGGGTGAGCCTCCGTTTCAAGGATTTATCCTGGATCTGAAATATGGCAACTCTGAGCCGCAGCTCCTGGGCAGTCAAGGGGTCCGACTGGAAATGGAAGGGCTTTGTGCAGAAAACCTTTGTGAAAATGGTGGCACTTGCTTCCTTTTGGATGGTGAGCCACACTGTGACTGCTCAGCCACTGGATATGCTGGCAAGCTGTGCTCTGAAGGTAAGAGAATACTTCCCTGCTTCCCGTTGATCTTTACATAATCCAAATTGTTAATTTGTCACTTAGTAGGGCTAGGATTGAGCTCTTATCCCTGCTGGTGGCTATGAGAGGAATTAAAGTTCCACTGTTCTTTTTCCAGCTGGAAGTAATGAAATGGGAGTAGATATCACAAACAATTGCAAAAAGTGCCTTTCTGAAAGGATGCTGCATTTGTAACAAGGGCAGATTTTCATCAGCAATTTATTAATAAGGGTTGAGAACATAAATTGGTAAATACAGAGCTACCCTATGTTGATGTTGGTAAAAGCAGCAGTAAGAATTTATCTTAGCTATCTGGGTGAATTCCACTACCCTGTGTCCCTGAAAACTGAGTGAGCTGTTAGTAACAGGAGCTATGTATGAATGGCTAACATAACTGATTGACAGGACATTGGAAAAGTTATGCCATCTTTGATGTTAGCTGTTGCTAGTCTGTGGAAGCCCCGTGCTCCCCCTCAACTGCTTGTATACTAATAGCTGAACAGCACCTTGATTGTTTTAGCATTCCTGATTAAATTGCTTTGGGACTTGCTGAATGATCTTAGTATTGCAAAGGGAAGAGGGATTTGAGTGTTTCTACATTGTTTCATACCCTCTTTTAAAACTTCAGTTCAGAAGTTATAAGACATGCAAACCACATGATGAAATGTATTTCAGAGTTTTTTCCTTGGTCTTTAGCAGTGTGATGGTAATTAACTCTGTATGTGCAAGAGAGTGGAAATCAACTGGAAATCCCAGTGTGAATTTGAGAGTCTCATCACAATATTTTTTATGAGTTTGGGTTTAAACACAACAGTTTGCACTTAAAACAAAGATGAAACCTGGGCAAGAAACGTCCAATCTCCAGGAAAAAAAAAAAAAAACTCTGAAATTTTGTCAAAATGGAAATACTTGCAATAATATTTTATCACAACTAGCATTTGTTTACTTCTTTTGGCAATGGAATATATATTAACCGGAATTTAGTATGCAGAATGTGAGAAGTGCTGAAAATAAAGTCCCCATTCTGTTGATATGTAAGCAAAAAGCCCTACAGAAATACTATGTAAATGCAGCTCTATGTTTACGGTGTAGATGGAGGAGCAAACATGTTTTTATAAGAAGGGAAAGTTTGGAAAATAAACATGACCTCCATATGTGCATTAATTTTAAGGTGCTATTAATGATAACAGAAAATTTGGCTTTATATCAAAATATTACAGTAATAGTGCATGACCATTAGATAGGAGGTGTGAACCTGTGAAGTGCTGAGCACCAGAATTCTTCCTGGCTATTTGCTCCGCACTGATCAGGTCCAAACCAATAATGAGCCAGAACTATTTTCTGTGCTTGAGCCATGAGTTATGTGGAGCTGCAGAGACTGACTTCAGTAGCTGGGCTGCCGGGCCCAATCCTCATATGCTTACAGAACAAGCACACCTCAAGTCTAAATGCCAGTTTTGGGTGATGGAAGATTGCAAGAGCCACACAGGCATGTGGACCCTGAAACATAAAGATACAAGCTTCTTTCTACTGCTGAGCTAATGGATCCAGACGCCACAGGGAGCTGCTAAAGACATCAACAGCATATGGTTTTCAGTGAATGCCTTGAGAAAATACTGTAAGTGAGCAAGGCTTCCATGTACCTGTGGGGCAATTGTGAGAGCTCTAACTAGGGCTCGGGTGGTGGAATTTCTGTGTTTCCTGTGTGGGTGGAGCAATATGAAATCCATCTTCTAATGAATAGAGGAATATTTCTGTTGTAGACATCACGGATCAAGCAGTGCTATTGTTACCTTTTGAAGCCATGCGTCATGATTGCTGTTTGTTTCTTATAGTGATTCATCAGTTTCCAGCCTAATCTTCTATTAAGGGTGAGCAAAGACATTTGTCACGATGCACCTTTTTTTTAGTAAACATTTTTAACTCACTGTTAGCTGTGGTCTGTTCACTCACACAGAAGATACTGTGCAGAGAATTTTTCCAATGGAACAAATGTAGAGATTTCCACAAACAGTCATTACCTTGTCTGGTTCTTCAATTTTCTCTTGTATTACTTCATGGTGTATATTTGGTTTATGTTAGAATTTTATAATCAACATTGTTTTCTGCCTCCTTTATGCTGCAGCAGTGGTGATTTCTGTGTGTTAAATGCTCTCACCCAAAAATGTTACAGTGTCTGTGCAGATTGTGAAAAGAAGGGGAAAACAAAAGAAAAGTTGTTTAGTAAGTGGAAACAAGCAGACGAAGAAAAGTGGCAAGGAAACAAAACAGGAACAAAGTTAAGTACAGCTAACTGCTTATCTGACTTTGAAAAATGTAGCAAACTCCAAAGATGCTCTCTTTCAATTCCATGAGTGTGGCGGAACCTCCACTGATGAACAGTGGGATGTGGTAGGAATGGCAGAACTGGATGCAGGCTCTTCCTGCCTGTGACTTGATTTGTCATTAACCAACTTGTATTTTCTTTGCTTGCTTTTTTTCCAAGAGATTGAGATGTTTGTTGTCAGAACTGTTCCCTTTTGTTTTGTTTCCTTATCCTGCCTCTGGGTATTTGCAGAAATAACATGGTGGTTTTATTGCCAGTCTCATTTTTAAAAAGATGTGCTCTTTCAAATAGTTATCAACAACTCCCTTTTGGGGGGCATCCTTAACTCCATTACAGTATTTACTAGTCTGTAGTCTGTGTGCATATTTTCATTTTGTCACTAGAGTTAGCTCTTTTACTGGGAACTGATGGGATCCAATCAATAACAGCTTCTGTTTGAACAGCTAAATGCAATATGTACCTTTTTAATAATGAGTTCTCTCGACAGTGTCCAGGCCATTACTTGGCTATTGACTGATACCTATGTCTGCAGATGGTAAAACCACAGCAACCTCATTTATTCTGTGGCCAGAGAAATAAGAAATAAATAGAGAGTGGAACCTGCTGATTCTGTACTGTGACGGAATGAAGCCCCATTACAGTACTAGGGGTTACTGTAACGCAGAGTGCAGTTCCAGTTATGGTGAACCTCAGCAGAGAACAACCATTCCATACTGAGACAAAACTGTAAATCCTCTCCAGAATGTGCCCCTGACATGCAGAAAGATTTTTGGCACTTAAGGTGCACACAGAGTTACCAGGATTGTGTACGTCATGGTAGCTACATGCCTAGATGGGTAGCTGAGCAGGTCATTGCTGGTCAATCATACATTGCAAGTATGATTTCTGTGTCTGAGTGTGTAAGTGGGAGTGCCAATGCGTGCACACTTTGAAAGGTTTGGCTGTTTTGAATAAAATGTGATACTGTTTTTATTGCAGTTGGAGTAAACTGGTTCAGGGAATCTGACAGCTCTGTAGGGTGCAAAGGACAGCTGATCTGAGTATCAATTAATTTGTACGTTTCTGGGCAATGTGGCGTTAGACATGAAAGCTGAAGTAAAAGACACCTTCCCCTCTAATAAACCTCATCAGTCTCCGTGGGATCAGGCTGCTGCCAAGAGAGTGAGGATCCTGTAGAATTTGAGCAGCACAGTTACATTCACGTCACCAGAAAGAAAAAAACAAAAAACCCCAGCCCTCCCCCCTCCAAACCAAACAACAAAACCTTCCCCATGCAAATTTTGAAAACTGTGCTGCTGTAGCAGCCAGATGAGCATGTTCATATCTGCTCATTCAGGATCACACTGTCTTCCTTAGTCTGCAAGAAATTCTCTCTTCCTCTGACATGGCAGTGTAGAGAGTGAGTTCACTAATGCGGACAGTGTGAGTGCAACGTTGTACATACAAGAGTATTTTGGCCCAAAGACCTCACCAGCCTCCCTAGGACCCTTCTGGACTTTGTGAGGAAAGGTGAACAGAAGACATGCTTAGAAATGACATTAACTCTGCTTGTAGTTGCAGAACCAAGATGTTGATGTGATCACCAGCTTCACAAAGCACTATGCTGAAGCCTTTGTGTTGCCTGCAGGGGCTGTTTCTAAACGAAGCCTGAATAGGGGCTTGATTGCACCTCTTCCCTTGATTACAGAGCAAGATTTCCTGGGGATGCTGCCTGCTGAATGACAGAGGAGCCCGTTGCTCTGTAATTATCACACTTTTAACTGCAGCGGGAACAGATTTTTCTATAGACCCTCAGCTTCGTTTAAAGCGACAAGTTGCTGCAGGATTTATCCTCCACCTGCCCGTTCAGAGCAGCCCAGTTTTGGCTGTATCTACAAGGACTGCCTAGCCTCACTTGCAATCACTGTATCTCCCTGCCAGCCACCCCAAACTTTGTAATACTAAGGGCTAATTGGCACTTTGCCATGAGCCTGATGGGTGCACTTAATTTGCATATGCATTTACATATATTTTGTAATCAGAAACAAATGAACATGACCATAATATTTGCTTCCACTTGCATATTCCTTGATAGATGAATATAAATTGGTTGTTGTTGAATTCACTAGCAATAAACAGCTGCAGACCCTTCATTTGATCTTGTGCTCTGCTGTTCTAGAGGACAGAAGGCAGTTCTGGGACACACTTTGGGGGGGCCCTGATCTTCACTCACCAGTGCAAAACTCTAGAATTGATGGTTTCCAAAGACTGGAGTAAATATTGCAAGGGGCAAATCTGCTGTTTTATGACACTTCTTATGCCCCAGCTCTGGCCATTGGGCAGAAGGCTGGTAAGAACTCTGCTCGTGACTTAGTTTTGCAGCAATTTGTTTTTCCCCATCTCTTTCTCTTGCTTATTCTTCCTGGTTTAAGTTCCTTTGGTTGTATTTAAAATAGTAATCTTTTTCCAGTCTGGTTGTAGTTTTTTGATGCATTGCCAGGTGAGCACCAGAGAAAGATGATGTGTTAAGATATTAATTAATGTTTATAAAGTGCTTTGAAACGCCAAAGTGCAGTTTAAGCACCATTTGTTATTCTTAATAATAAATATTAAAACTGAGCAGGAGCCACAGAATTTCAATTTGGATCCTACATATCCCTTCACAGAAATGGCCTAGGACTCATCTCCCCTCACTAAGCGTGTACTGCCTGCAGTTCCAGACCTAGCTGGATTTGTTTTGTACCCTCCCCTCCTTTTAATGCAGGGGAGCCACAGGGAGATTACAAGCCCCTGTACGGAGTGTGCCATTGATTCAAACAGTCTGGCTGCAATACATGCTGACAGCTATGTTTTTCTTCTTTCACTCTTCTGTATTATAGATGACCATGAGGCTACAATCCTTTTCTGCTTGATTGCAGATCAGCTGCAGACCTCAGGCAACAGATAAATTATAGCCCTCAGTTAGGCAAAGCTTGGCCATCTTTGCTGAAATGAAGCAAATTGTGGTTGGGTACAAAGGAAATCGCCTTTTGGTATGAGGTGGAACTGGTGAAGAGCAAGAACAATTTGTAGGCAAGAAGGAGGTAGGAAAACAGGGTGGGGGGAAACAGGATGAAAATGTTACTTTATAGAAGAGTAAGCCATAGTTCACATCGTTTGTTTACAGCAGCTGTTCTGTCTTTGTTTTACCTGCCTGATAGCATAAGAGAACAGTTCTTAGCTATCGCAAAGAGTAGATTTGAATGGGCTGAGTGAGCTTCTGGAGGACTAAATCTAGCTGGAGTCTGGATACCAGCTTCCTCTGTCAGCCCGTAGACCAGCCTGCTGGCTCCTGCTCTTTCCCAAAATGTGCACACCTAGGATCTAAACTGGAATTTTTGGATGTTACTAAATAAATATTTAAATCAAAGTAATAATAATAATTACAAAAGTGAACAGAGCTAGAAATTTCTCTTTCCAATTTATGGTCAGGAGGTAATTTGATTTCAGAAAGAAGGTTTATTTTCCTTTGGTTTTGCCCTAAAAAAAAAGGGGGTGGGGTGGGGTGGAATTTTGATCAATTATTACTGTCCAGGCTTTTGCTGAGCTAGGCAGCCTGTCATGGAGGTCAATCAGCAGTAAATATAGCCCCAAGCAAGACAGCACAGGCCATAGCCTTGTTATTATCCTTATTCCAGGGTGGAGGTGTGCAGGTCATTTGCCACAGGGTAATTTTTGTAAGGTTTGGTAGAAGACGGAGGGAGATGCTCCTCCCAGATACCTTGCTGGAAACGGTGCGACAAAGCTACAGGGAAAGAAGAGGAGGAGGAACACACCTGTCCAGCCAACTCCAGCACTACTAAGAGAAGAGGAGTCTCTGCACATCGACCTCAGCACTGAGTGCTCCCGGATGTGGGAGAAGGTGGTAATCCATGTGATGAAATGGTTGAGCGGCCACCTGTCCTGGGCCAACTTCTGATTTCACTTTACCTGATGTTCCTTTGCTGACCCACTTTGAACTTGATGGATATCAAAGCTTCTTTCTCTCCCTATAGAAAGCAAGGCAACTGCCATGTTATTGCTGTCCAGGGACAGCAATGTGACTTTTGGGTGTATGTGTGTGTGTCTCCCACAATCCTTCATTGCAGACAGGCTCACTGCCATTGTAAACCTACCCTGCAGAGCAAAGCATTTGCCCTTCTTCAGTCTGCAAACAGGTCCAGGAGCTGTCAGCTGGGTGCAAAACAGCCCAAGGGCTGAGAGAGGTAGATGTGGGGAGGTAGGAAGGACTGTGGAGATCACAGACTACTTGAAGCAGAATTTATTTGTATTTTAGTGTGTTTGACCTGAAGTTGGGCTGGTACCTGAGTACACTGGATTCACAGTCTGTGTTGCTGACAGTGTTGCCAGTCATGCTATGTCAGCTGTCCTGCCTGCATATACACTTGCTTACTTCATTATCCTGAGAGAGGACCAAAGTATAACATGTAAAGAAAGTGAACTGGGGCAGCAGAACTTGGATGGTCCGGTCATAAGAGCATTAGAATGTAAGAGACTAACTTCTGTTTCTGCCACAGGCTTCTTCCGTCCCCAGGGTGATTTGCTGGCAGACTAAAGGACTCAAGATTGAATCAACTGACCTTTGTTTGCAGGGGATATGTACTTGGTTACCTTCTGTGTCTCAGTTTCTATATCTGAAATATGTAGCCAGTGGTGCTTCCTGTATTCTAGGTATTAAGAATCCCATATGCTCTGTATGACAGTGGTAGAGACATAAAAATATCTTAGGAGGTAAATTCATAAGCACCCAGTAAGCTGACCTGATTTGTCAGTTTTCCAACTAGGCTTGCAGTTAGAAATTAAGGTGTCTTTCCTTGTTAAGTGGCCATCTTTGAGGAGAGTTCCTCATCTTTCCTTTCAACTGAAATCTCCCTATTTCCTGCTGCTTTGTGCAGTGTCACACTATGAGTACTCAGGTCCTTCCCAGGCCAGGCTGCAGTTGTGCTGGTCAAGACAGAGCCCAAGCAGCAGTGTAGCTTCTTCCCTGTTGCGTGACACAGAGCAGATGCTGCACTGCAGGGTGCTTATGTGAGCAATGGGGAAAGGAGAGCTTTTGACTCTTTTTTTTTTTTTTTCTCTGTCTCATGTGCTCCACTGACTTCCCCCAAATACCCTCTGTCATGAACCTCAGGCACTGATCAGATGCTTTTTCTTGTGTGGTGACCCACCTCTGTCTACCTGTCTGCACTGGCAGTCTCCATGCTGTGGCTGCTGGTTCCAGCCTGCCCCTTTCACCCACCATGCTCAAGACTTGCCTTGACCTTGTGCTGTCAGGGAAAGCGAAGTGTAAAAGGCTACCAGAGCAGAACGGCAGAGTTTGCACTTCTTCTGTTCCCATAGAAGTCATTGCATAAAAAGTAGGACAAGAGAGAAAAAAGCCCGTTGGGTTGGTTTTGAGTGTTTAATTAGCCCAAAGCTGGCAAGTGTTTTGTGGTTCTAAGGCACTGAAAGGGTAGCTGAAATCTTCTTTCTTTTCCTGTTAACTCTTGTCAACACAACTCTAACTGCTTATTAGATACAGTGGGTATATTTGTAGCTGGTCTGCAGTTTGCAATGTAGGCCAAGGAGGAAAGGGGTACTTGGCTCTTAGGATTTTGCTCTGAGGTGTGATCTTCCTGCTCTCACTCATGGAATTTGACCAGTAGAGTAACTTGAGTGAATATAATTGACTGGCTTTGGCTCTGGGTATTTGACAGAGACCCTTATCAGAAAGAAAGAAGCAGTTCATTGGTAGATGTAGAAATTTGAGCTGTAGGTTAAAATCAGGCTTCAATCTCTAATGTTGCTGGCAGGCCCCAGAGTTTGCTTGGCTGCTGCATTTATTCAGAAGCCTTTCTCAGACCTCTGTCTCTTGGGCAGATTTTCATTTCTTCTCAGTTTGTTGCCTTAGTACTTGAGAAAAATGACACTGTCTGAGTTTTCCAAACCTCTGGTGTGTTTCCACGGGCATGTGTTTCCACAGGCATGTGTTTCCATGGGCATGTGTTTTATTTTCTGGTCTTTCCTGCTGTTTCCATCCTGCCAGCTTGGCTTTCAGGGTCAGAGTGCCCCTTAGTACCTTTCTCCTTAAGGTAATATAGGAGAAATCCTTGGAGCTAAAGGCAGGTTTGTCCACTGAGGCTGGTCAGAAACCACAGTTCAGGCAGAAGATGGATAGCAGAGATGAGAGCGGCTTGTGTTGTGATCTGAGAATTTCATAGCTCAGTGGCGTTTGCAGCTAAATTCCTTAAGCTCCTTTCTGTATGTGGCAGAAAATACATTGCTTATATTCCCCAAAGAATTTGTTTTAAATGGGGAAGAAGGATATGGAATCATTCCTTAATAAAATGCTGTTAAAAAAAGAAGGGAAAAAAGAAAAAGGTGAGGTTTGTGAATAGGAAAGGAGATTAAATTTCTTGTCTAGGACCACCTAAAAGAAAAACCTGGGAAACTAGCCAGAATTTCTGTGCTTTTTCTTCTGTCTTTTGCCTTTTCCTCTGTGGCTCCTGTGAGAGCTGCCCTGGGACTCAGTGCGGTAGGAGGCAGGGGACTGTGCAAAGGGACCACCCTGCATGATGCCTACCAGACCTCTGGTGTAATTGGAGATCTGTGTAGGTCGCTGTTATTCACAGAGCTTTGACTTTTAAGGAAGATAACAGGAGATCAATGAACATAAAAAAATATGGATTGGATATAGTGCCATCATGAAGCACTAGCATTGTAACATCTCTCAGGATAACCAGAGCTAGGGGTGCGTTTATATTGGCATCAAAGATGAGGTGCAAGGCATCAAAGATGAGGTGCAACTCATACAGGTATATCTAGGTGAAATTTTGATCATTTGTGTGATCACAGCAGCTTGGAAGGTAGTCATATGATGGTGGTGGTATGGCTATAGGATTATTATTGGATAGAAGATCCTCTGAGAAAACACTGGATGCTGCAAAAAATGGCAAAATCCTTTTTCTTTAGAGTTCCTCTAGTGGGCACTGTGCTGTTGGAGATCTGAATTTTTTTTTTTTTTTTTTTTTTTTTTTTTTTTTTTTTTGTTTTTATTTAAAA
>NW_010532560.1:188682-203100 GCF_000687285.1 Phaethon lepturus | reverse complement strand
TTGTGTGTGTGTAGTCATTGAAAACGAAAAAGAAATTAGGAAAACAGAAATTAGGGCTTCCATGATTGAATTGTAGTTTAGGTTACTGGCTTATCTGTCTCCTCCTAAATTCTCCATTTTCCTTCATTACTTAAGATGAAATACTCTGCTGTGTCTTGTGCAGCAATGAACACATCTACAACAAATTCCCAAACCTGCTGGTTTTGAACAGGTCTGAAACCTATATACCTGTACACTTTACCTCTACTTTGCATCTTACACATAAATGTATCTGTAAGGCTGTCTGGTTTTTTGACCTATCTTGTGGCACATTCAAATGAAAGATGTGTGAAGCAACATTTTGACCAGCTAAGACACATCCGAATAAGACAGCTTGGAAATGTTTTCCTCATGAGAAATAGTGGTTTCATTCAAATCAAAACATTTAGGAAAAAATACTGATTTTGATGACAGTCTGCAGAAAAAGCAATATTTTTATTTTGTAGAATTTCTGGATTCTGACTTTGTTTAAAATGTAATGTATATCAATTGCACATATATTTCTAGCTTATTTTATAACTTACTGGCATTATTGTCCTTAACATATACCTATGACTGATGAGCTGCAATATATCACAAAAATGTCAAAGTGTTTTAAGGAAGGGCCATATGCTCCCACATGGACTAAAAAGCTCTAATGAAAACCTGTGGACTCAGCCCCACTGTGCTACAACTGTGGGAACCATTAGGCTCAGAAGTGGAGGCAAAAGGAGACCTAAGTATAGGTTGGACTTGACCAGAGAGGAGAACAGATTTCCAGCCCGCAGACAGCGAGCGGAGCCTGGAGCACAGGTAGGACGATGAGTCAGATCGATGCCCCTTGAAACCTCCCAGGAGGGACGAGTGGCGTGAAGCACTGTTATCATTTAAGTTCATTGGAAGTGACAGATCTGTAGGTACTGCTGTTTGTCAAGAGCTCCACTACAGGAAGAGCCCAAGGAATGATCATGGATGGACAGGACTTGGTGGATTATTCCCCATTTGACTTCTCAGATGTACCAGTATCATTGAACAGTGCAGTCTCTGAACAGTGACAGTGAAGGCAGCAAGGCTGCATGTATTAAAGAAGAATATGAGAGGCTGGGATTGTCAGCAGTTTGGTCTTTAGCTTTTTAGTGTCTTGGATTGAACCTAAGTAGTTTGCAGTGTAGCTGGACCTGAGGACTGGGCAGCAGGCATTCCCAAAGAAGAACATAACAAATACCTCTCTCTGCAAGAAATGCTCTTTGAAACGTAGCCAGCCCAAGTTGAGATTTGGGCTGTATGAGCAAGGCTCTGTCTATGAAAATCTCTTGGGAACTGCACTAGTATGTCATGACAGCAATTCTTGAACCCTGGGGTGTTTTTCCTGTCATTGCTGCTGCCAGTGTGGTGACTCCCAGTTTGCCTGAGGCAAAAGATAGCTAAACCAAAGTCCTAAGTAACAGATCCTCTATCTCGGGAGAACAATTGGCTGTGATTTCAGACTTCATTTGTCAGTGGTGTTTAATTATAGCCCTGCTACTACTTACAGTGGAGGTCACTGCTCTGTTGTAGGTCTATTTAATGTTCCCTCTGGCCTTAAAAATCTTTGAATCTATATCCCACTATTTTGGGGCATTTGTAACCGTCTCCACTGTTTTTTTTTTTCCCAGAGCTGAAATTGCTTAAGTTTTGACAAAATGTTGCTGTTGGAAAGCTGACTAAAACAGTTTAAGCCACTTTTCAGGTCTGGGAGTAAAACAAAATGTAGGTTTCATCTGTTTTAGTTTCTATCCTTACACTTGCTCAGTTGTTTTCTTCTTGTGAACGGCTGGCGGACTGTGCTGCAGTGTGGGTATGTGAACTATTTGAACTGGCAGATACTGTATCTTTAATAAGCTGTTCTATAGGAAATGCATCATATGTAAAGATCATTGTTTAAAATGGTTTCTTGCACATCTGGTCATGTAAATAGTATTCAACTTAAAATTAACCTCATACACCAAGTCTTCTTTAGTCAGGCAAAGCCTTCTTTCATAATGATGAAAGATGTGCTTAATTAAGAACTAACCTCAAATCTATTTAGATTTGTTGATCTTGTCAGTTAACAAGACAAAAATACTTCTTTTAAGTCTGATTTTGAAAAGTGATTCAGGCACCTTGGAGCCTTGTGACTGATTTGTGTTTCTAAATAGTAGTTTTGATCATTTTACCTTTGCATTGTATATATTTTCATCCTTTTTCACCTCTAAAAATTTGGCCCAAAGAGCATATTTCTTTATGAGATTCTTTCCTTTCTTGTGTTTGCCTTTAATAATTTTAGTGATCTGATACCAAACTAAAACCAAGACCATTCAGATGCTCTTTTATAAAACTGAGCAAAGAAGGAAAATTAATTGCAAAAATCCTGCTTTAATAAGATGTTTAAGTTGTGTATTTCAGAATTAAATGGTAGTACCTGCTACAATCAAAATGCCACATGGCATTCATTCAAATGTGCTTCAGGCATCCTGCACTTGAATTGTGTGCAAGGCAGGAAAATAAGAGCTAAAACGCTGTCAGGTTAATAATAAATTGTGCATACATGTGGCACATTTCATCCGAGTATTCCTAAGCATCTCCCAACTACTGATAAATCAGTCAGCCTTCACATTGCTCTACCACACTGTGAAATGCATGTTATCTCCATTTTACTGATGGCAAAACTGAGAGGCAAGCAGAATGTGAATTATTGAAGGGTATCAAGTCAGGAGCTGCCTGAGGTGGGATTGGAATCCAGAAATCTAAATCCTAAGTGTTAAACTATATAGTAGTTCATCTAGTTTTATACAAGTGTGTTAGGCCAATAATACTGTGGTTTACATTGAATGTGAAGCTAAAAATGGGTCTTTGGATTTCAGGGATTCTTGTAAAATTTCAGTTGATTGAAACTGAAAGAAAGATATCTTTTTATTCTTTCTGGTGCAATGGATTGTCCATATCCAAGAAGTTCTGCCCTTTGTGGCAGGGTTGCGTAACTGTCAGCTGAAACCATCTTGAACCAGCTTGTTCCCTACCTCTTGCCAATGTGCTGCACTATTTGGACTATGCTTTATGGATTCCTCTGTTTAGTGTTGGTTATAGTCAGCAATGAGGAAAAATAAATTTGTAGCAATAAAAATTTTAGCTGATTTTGCCCATCTGTGGTTTACGTGCTTTTCAATATAACTTTTCAAAACAAGGATGAGGAGATCCAATTCCTTTAAATGTTTCCAGTAGAGAGAGTTTTATGATTCCCCCAAAAATACCAAAATGAAACACTAATTTCAAATCTTTGAATGCTTTACTGAACATCCCCTTGGATGGAAGGTGACAAGATAAAGTGTAATAGGGTCTTACATTTCCTATCCCTTCTGCATTTCTGCAAACTTGCCAAGGTGATGCTCTTGTGTAACCTGCTCTTATGTGCTGGGCTTCCAGCTGAGGGATAGATCTGACTTTATACAAGGTTGTTCATATGTGATGGAGACAGAAGAGTTTTTGATTGGACTCTTTTGTTTTGTTTGGTTATGTTGAGAGAAGATCACATGGAAAAATGGATTCCTGAAAAGACCTGGGCTTTTTGTGTTTGCTCTTTTTGAGCAGCTTAAAAAGAATGTTTTAGAAGAGTTCTTTCTTCCATGTTTGTTGCCCGATGTCTCTTCTTTAGACACTGAAAATAGTTCCAGTATGTCCCATTTCTAGTGTTACCCTTGAAAACAAAGTTGCCTGGCAAACCACAGGCACCCAAGTGAGCAGAAAGTTCTGCATGGAAGGAAGATGGTGGCAGATGGGGCATGATGACCTTGTGCTTATTCTGGAAACAATAACTTAATGAGAAGACTTGAGTAGAGGCTCTTTAGCCCAAAAGCGTTCTCTCATTTTCTGTGTAATCATGACATGTTGCGCTTAACCATACTGTCCTCCAACAGATACTGTTTGACTGCATAGCATACAGGAGTGTGAGTAGGACTCCTGCTCAGGGGTAACTAACAGTTCTCACCCGGCACTTATTACAGAAGCAGTTTAAATTAAATTATTAGATGCTGTAAGCATTACTTATGGATTATTTTAATGCAGTGCACAACAGAATTTAATCATTGGTTCTGTGAAGAAGCACATTACTGGAATTCCTTCCAGTCTGTAATAAAACTCATCAGCAGAACTAGGCTAGAAGGAAACAGAACTAAACTAACAGTCAATGCCAAGATCAGGAGTGACATTTGTTGTTAGTGCTGTCAAAGTGGATCCCTCAGTGGATCATACTCACAGAACAGAGAGCAGCCAGTCCAGACTGAGATGTGTTGTTAGAGCTATGAGCTCCATGATAGATGGTTGGAGAGTGGTGCTCAGACCTGTGACTGTGTGGATCTTTTCCTTAAATCTGTCAGTCTTTCATAAGCCAAACCACACCAAAACATCAACACTCCAGCTGTTCTTTTTTCAGAGCAGAATATGATGGGTTGATTTTTGTAGCTGTTGTGGCGCTGTTGCTTTTCACTGCTTTTCCTCCAGCCTAATTGTCCCATCCAGGCTTGACCCTGGCTCTTGAGGCTCATCACTCTGTTGAGAGTAGGAAGGAAGCAGATAGCACTCTTTCACACTGATCCTCGTTCCTCTTGACCCCAACCCTAATGTGGTAGATAGAGGAGGCTGATTTCAGGAAGGGGAAGTAGAGTGAGAGAGATGACATGATGTGAGGAGAAAGTAGAACTGTCAAGATGATCATGCCTGTCAGGGGAAGAGCCTGCCGGTTGTGACTGGCCAGGCCAGCTTTTGCATGCTGGCACTTGGAGACAAAACAGTCTCTCTGAGGCAAAGATACAGGAGGCTGGGACTTGGGCTCTGCAACTGGAGAAAAAGAAAGCGAGTCAGCAAGGGGGAACCCAGTCATGCTCTGTGCATGAAAAACTGGTCAGCCCTCAAGGCACCCAGTTGGAAGGTAAAGCTGTACTTTCACATTTGCATCCTGGTATTTGTCTTCAGTTAAATGAAGTATCAACATCTTTTGATGATCTGTTCCATGAGCATCTGCTGGGAGGGCTCTAAATCTCCCTCCTTTTGAGGTTTGATTCCCTTGCTGGAATTGGCCACGTGATACTAGAGACACACTCCTCACACCTTCCTAGCCCTCATCAAATGTGTCCTTGCCAGGTATAAGAAAAGTGCAGCAATGCATGAATCTCTCTTTTCCTATAACAGTCATCTTTTTTTTTCCCCTCATTCCTCTGCTCTTGGCTTTGTGGACTGAAGTCTTCTAGGTCTTCAGATGTCACTATGGATCCTATTTGGCCCACACATTCCACATATATGAAATATGTTGTAGGAGCTTTGAGTCTCCCTTTCCTTTAATAGAACGATGTAAATCTTCTGACCTTCTTTCATTACCCTCCAGGCCTTATGATAGAGAATTAGTTAGTGGAACATGGCTAACACACTCAAGCTAAACTAATTTCTGAGAAAATACTCATCTCTGTTATCTCCTAGACCATTTGCTATGAATTGTTCCCATCTGTCTGAACTGACTCCTCCTGACTGCTTTGGGATTTGAAGCCCTTCCAGCTTTAACCGCTTAATATTTTCCAGGGTTAATCATTACATGGGATGGACACAACAGGCATCTCTTCTGTCTGTGTGAATCTCAGAAAGGAGCAGATGCTCAATTGTCATTCTCCACAAGAATGTGTAAGTTGCAAGACATGAGGTAAAAGCTCCATCTGCCAGAACAGTCTTTGAAGACCCTGTTGGAGACAAGCTCCAGCCTTCTGCTCTCAAATGAAGTGGCTTCATTCAGGGCCTCCTATAGCAGACAGAAAGCAAAGAGTACTGTGGAAAAGAGAACAGGTGGAAAACAACCAGAGCTGATGTTACTTATGTGCTGAGACAGCAGCACCAAGGCTGTCTTGATCATCACTGGTACTGGAGCCAGGTCCTGTCTTTTCTAAGGTGATTGTCAAGGTTCTGCCTCAAACCTTGTCAGGAACAGCTCAAAGTTGGCCAGTATCCAGCAAGCCAATGATAATCTGCATATCATGAGACTGCGTGCTGCTGAGTGATCTGGAGTTGGTAAGAAGGTGGTCTGCACTGCATTTGAGACAATGGAAAATGTTTTTCCCTATTGGTATGGAGAAAGACTGTGAAGAGTAAGATCTAGTGACCAAGCGGTACTAATGCTCACTACCAAAGGACCTGTTATATCCTTGTCATCTGGTGAAGTGTGCAATCCGGGGGATATTAAGGAGCTGTTAAGTGCTCAGAAGTTGTTCTTAAGAGTTTCAGAGACTCTGGAGATCAAGATATCAACTATAACTTATAGGATGTCAGATGGTCCAACCAAAATTACTACAGTAATAAATAGGCCTCTTCTTTGACCATGCCAGAGCACTTTGTCAGCATCAGTTGAGTAGTACCCAGTGCAAAATGAGTGGAAAAGGGATTCCAGAGCCTCCTGTGGGACTGAATGTGTCTATAGTCATTATTTCTGGCAACATATGATTTCTTTATACAAGCGTCATGCATTTCCTGAAGAAGACCCTATAGGGCACAAAATTATAAGGAACAGTCAAAACCAAATGTGACTCTGAAGAACTACTGAAAGGTGGCAGCATGGCATTGACCACATTTTTAAGAGACTTGTTTAGACATTATTAAAGGGGGATTGGCCAAGGTGATCTTGCAGATGTCACTGCAAACTCCCAAAAACTACAGCTATGTCTGCCATGGTAGCAAGGTGCTACCATGGAATAGTAGACATTAGAGGTCCAAAGAGGTTCAGACCAACCCAGAATGTTTTCACTTGAGGCTTTATAGCTGTAATACTGGACAGGACTGCATGTTCTGAAATACCAGGAGGCCCAACTTGTGCTTTCTAGGGTTTTGCATTTTGTCATTGAATTGCAGTGAATACAATTCTCAGATCGATAGATTTTACTTTCATAGCAACCTGAATATCATGCAAAGAAGTTTAGCAAGATATTCAAGGATAACAGTTGTCTTCTTCCCTAATAATATAGCCCCCACACATTATATACCTGCAAGTTTGCAGTGGTGATTAGGAGCACTTTCAGAGTTTAGTGAATAAGTCTTTGGAGACAACCTCATCCTCTCTTGTAAATCATGGTATGGCTGTAGCTATCTGACCAGTTTAATCTTTTATATATTTTTCCCCATTCTTTTTAGGGTGTCACTTGTAAGAAAGCTTGCCCCCAATAGAAGTGGGTGTTGCTTTCTCTAGGACTCATAAAGAAGCTACGTAGGAGTGAAGCAGCAGCTTTTGCTAATGTTAGATTACACCAAGTAATAAGGGAGGTTGTTTCCTTGTTCTAAGTCTGAAGGAATCTAGTAGATGCATACATATTGTCTTCTGTCTCAAGTTTTAGGATAGTGAAGTGGACCTTTTTCTCCTGACATCTCCAAGCTCAAGACTGGCTCACAGTTTTTCTGTACCATCATCCAGTCTGTAAGACATACCTTGGAGTGGTGCTGTTGGCCTCAGTGTTTCTAACAGAAGGCCTGTCTTTTTTCCTTACTTTTCACGTTATTCTGGGGGTTTCATCAAGTATTCAGCATTTGTAATAGAAATGTTCTACTTTCCTCAGTAGATAGAAGCTACAGCAGTTACTCTTTCACCCATAACAAGCAATTAAGTTCATGGACATTATGACTGATAGCCAATACCCTCCTCTTGGATAGTTTCTTTTTCTCTGGTTACTTACAAGTGCAGATTAAACTGTGTTACACTGGTAAGAAGGAATCAGTGCCTCTCAAATGGTGGTGTGCAGAACTGATACTATTTGTTAGGCTTTACCTCTGGCCTTCTGGAGTGTAGCCGAGGTCAATGTATTCTGCCTAGGTACCATAAAAGCAAGGAGATCACATGTTTCCACCTCAGCTTTTTATGGCTAATCCTGGAGAAAAAGAATATTCCTTATTGTCCTCCCCACAGTGACAATGATGGTGACCATTCCAGGGCAATATCACTTTGAGGCACAGATATCCACTTGAGCTATCTGCAGGGGTAAGTAATGTGCTCTTGGAAGGAGATGAAGCTACAGTAATGTTCTGGAATAGAAAGTTGTCAGGCTGGTCTGCACAGTGTTTCTGCTTTGTTTAAAGAGTTCTGCTGTTGCACAGCTGATAAGCAATATGTCCATATAACGTTACATTATATACACAGCCAGGGAGATGTACTCAATTGATCTCTCTCTGGGGAATCATCAGGATCTGGATATAGTGTTATAACCCTCTTGCTCTATGCCTCCAAGTTGGCAAGCTTCCTCACCCGACTTTTGATATCCAGCAACTGGTGGCTCCTGAAAAAGTCCTTATAAATGTTCTTCTGTACATTCTGCTAATACAGATATTTCATGACAGGTTTGCTTACAAGGGAAGATACCATGTGCTCCATCTGCTGCTCGATATACTGCTTGTGCTAGAGTTCTATTGGCTTTATTTTGCAAGTGTGTAGTTTTCTATCACTTCCCCATGTATGCTGCCTAATATCCAAGATTAGGTGGTACAAGGCTATGATTTTCCTGATCACCTTTTACCAAATGACAGTGTTTGGGTTGTCATACCTGTCTAGATGTCCAGCTGGCCTCCACCCTTCTTTCATCTTATGTGGATGTATACCAGAATGACCTGCAGATAATGTTCCAAGTTGAGTGGCCGCTGTGCATGACAGATGGGAGGTGAGCAGCTGAATATGGCTACCAGTTTGCTTCTTGCAGATTCAGGAGATTTTCATACAGGCCAACAAGTTCTTAACCATGAGGAGTTACTTCTAACTGTACAAGTTTTAGATAGGAGCTGCTTAAAGCTATCTGAACCTGTGCAAGCCCCTGGTTAAAAAAAAAAAGGCTCCTACATGCTGGTTGTGAAACATGCTGGATTAATATTCAGTTCTTAGGGTTCACCTTGCAACAAGATAAGCATATAACATACTTGTGCAGTTACATCCAATCATGTATTCTGTTTTAAATTCAGTATTACCAGTATTAGTAATCCTTCATGATCTACATTGTACTGACTTTTTTTCATTAGAGACTTATCTTCTACCTGAAGTCTCAATGTCTGCTTTCTAAAGTATAACAGAATCAGAATCACAGAATGATTAAGGTTGGAAAAGACCTTTAAAATCACCAAGTCCAACCATCAACCCAACACCACCAAGCCCACTAAACCATATCCTGAAGTGCCATGTCAACACGTTTTCTGAACACTTCCAGTGATGGTGACTCCACCACCGCCCTGGGCAGCCTGTTCCAGTGCTTGACCACTCTCTCAGTGAAGAAATTTTTCCTAATATCCAATCTAAACCTCCCCTGATGCAGCTTGAGGCCATTTCCTCTCGTCCTATTGCTAGTAACTTGGGAGAAGAGACCAACATCCACCTCGCCACAACCCCCTTTCAGGTAGTTGTAGAGAGTGAATAAGGTCTCCCCTCAGCCTCCTCTTCTCCAGACTGACAATCCCAATTCCCTCAGCTGCTCCTCATAAGACTTGTTGTCTCATAAGCTTTGTTGACCTTCTTAAGGGCCTTGTTGCCCTTTCTTAGGGCCTTGTTTGCTTTTAAGCAACATTAGACTGTACTGTATTTGAATGTTTCTTCTTGTGGATGTCCCCTAATACAAAGACTCATCTTCAGCTCCTTCAGCTGTATCATGCAGCATTCAATTGCAAAAAAATAGTACTGAAACTCCAACTTCATTGTTACCGTGTCCTTGGGGTTCTTTGCAAAGTAGAGTGCTGCTGTTCTTCTCAACTTGCATTCCTCGGTGGAGGGGAAAAGGAGTACATCTCTTGGACCACATCCCTGTGTATTTATGGCTTTATCAAGCCCATCAAAGATACATCTTTTGGAACCACTTAAAGGTTATATCCAGCTCTTTAAATGAGTGGGCTGTTTAGTATATCCAGGCATGCCACCAGCTGTTGCATAGTCTTCCATACTTGAAGACAGTAGAAACTTGGCTAGTGAAAGTCCTGAGCAACCTGCTCTAGTTTGACCCTGAGGGAGTCAAGGGGTCAGAACAGATGGTCTTGAGAGGCCTCTTCAAACCTTAAAAACTTTGTGATTCTGTGGTTCTGTGAACTCAGAAGCAAATGTTAGTGCTTGTTTCTGCAACATGTTGTGAGGTGGCAATACAGAATAATCAATTTTCTCTCTTGTTAAACATTATGTCTTTGAAAAGGCAGCTAGGTCAGATACCAGTTCAGGAGTACTATCCTTCAGTCACTTCTTGAAATAGCTGAAATACTTTTCTCCTATGTCCTGGAAGGCTACTGCTTTCCAGTTATTTCCAGTGGGATGCACACTGACATATTCTTGAAACAGAGAGAATAGATATTACCCTTTTAGTAATTAGAGGGCATAGAAAAGAAGGTACAGTCCCTCTTCCAACTCCCTTAGCAATAGTGCCTATGACCATCACTGAAATCCAAAGGTGAATTTTGTCTCTGGTCCCTAATGGTTATTGTTTTGTTTTGGGGCTGTGTCTCCCTAGTGAAGGAAGTTTTTATTAGTTCTTTAAGTATGGGACTGATTATTCACCTGGCAGTGAATGAGGCTCTGTAAGATGTAATCAGAATAAGCTGAACAGTTTTCCCTGGTTTGTGCTGCAGTTACAGGCCCTGAATTGTTTGGCAAATAAGAGGGGACTGTGGCTCTCTGTGACCTCATCACAGACATGGAGGTACAAACACCCTGGGGCAGCCTGACATATGTTGCTGGTCCAACACCTTCCTTTCCCATGCTTTTGGTGGGTGAACACTTAGAGCTGGATCACAGCGGGTGAGGAATAACTTCCTGGAGGAGAGGTACTAGCTTTTACTCATGCAACAGGCATCTGGTAGAAATTTTTTGCAAAGAGATTGTGTTTAGAAATAAGAGACTAAATTGTGTTCTTTCTGTGCTTAAGACCCAGATGAGGTATCAATTAGTGATACTGTTTGACAGTGTGTTTGGCAGACTTCTTGGTGGGGGGGTTGTGCTTTCTCAGTTTATACAGTGCTCAATGTGTTTGTGTACTGCTGGAAGCCAGTTATTATTATTATGGTGGCTTGTCTGGATTCAGAAATCAACCAGGGTATGAATTGAGAGCTCCACTCATCTGCTTCCACGGAGGTCACAGGAGGACTGCTACCTGGGAATAACTTTGACTCTTTAGTGACATACAGTGGATTTGAACTGGTGACTTGGAGATGAAAAGCTTCATACTGCTCAGCAGTGTATTTTGTATAACAGATGTGAGAAAATTAGCATGGAAGCTATTTATTGCACACACTCCTTTTCAAATAGTTAAGAAAGGGTAGAAATTTTAAAACATTTTTTCAATACCAAAAAGGTGTACAGCTCTTTTTTCCTACACCTTCCCTGGCTGTTTTCTGTTGTTCTGTGTATGAGCTTATGTGTATTACTTTAACACATTAATCAAAAGTGTTTTGGACTGTGTATAGAAAAAACAAACCCAAAATTCTTTTGCATGCAAGTGCTGGTAATTTTAGGGGCCTGATCCTAGTCCATTCAATGAAGCAGAGACAGCTGCTGAATTCAGTGGGTACGAGGTCCTGCCCTGCCCTGTGATTATGCACTTGGGTCTGCATCTGCATGGATCCTGCTGCAGGCTGGAGGTCTACATTTAGACATTCACACAAGAAAATTTAACGTTTTGAAAGATGCAGAATGCAGCTGTTTCCTGTCATTATGTTTCACATTTACTTAAGTCAGCAGTTACTCTTTTCCAAGCGTGCCTTTCAACAATAAACATGGCAAATGCTTCCAATAGAACCTCTTGATGACTTCTATTTAATTTAAATATATATATTGCAGCAGCAAATACAGCAATAACATGGAATATAAAACCCACTAACACATACTCTAAAAATGATATGTAAGCGTAGGAGGGAGAGCAAAAGAAGACGCATTTCTTCTGATTACTCATGCTGTATTTAGGGTGATTATTGTAAGTTGGAGGAGCATGCACTATATATTTTTATGTGTAATAAATAGACTTCTCACTTTACAGGCACACTGGAACTCCATCCTAATTGGAATGGGGGTGAATGAATCAATAATTAGTTGATACTTACTTATATCAAACCCAGAGGCATTCTAAGCGCATTATAGATACCAAGTAGATTTCAAGATGGCAGCCTTTTATTTTCAAATCAGTAGGCAATTCACAGAGATGAGTGTTTAGAACAGGAGCCTGTGAGTTGTTCCTTGGCCAGAGAGACCTACTGAAGCACAAATCTTAGCACCTGATGGCACCAGGTGGCTAACCAGCACTGTGGCAGCCTTTTCTGAGGAGTCTTTCCTTTAGAGCTGCTCCACACTGGGGAGCGGGTGGGTGAGAGAGCAAGCGAGAGATGGTGTGCAGGGATTTTTCCAGAGATAAATAAGAAGGCTCAACAACAAATGCTGTAATAAAATAAGCATTTTAATAAGATATAATAAAAAGAGGAATATAAGTAGTGAATAAATCTTACATCACCTCAGAGGCTGGGAACCCTGCTTTCATGCAGCATCAGATGGACCTTTGATGGATTTTCCTCCTCTTCCCAGGCTGTAGTGCCTTTTATTTTGTGTAGCAAACAGAATCATGTATCTTCTCCTGACGGATTGGGAGCACAGCACAGGCCAGCACACGGCATTCCAGCAGGTTCCCATGCAGTGGCTACTCCTGATAATGTACGGGCATCTCAAGCCCTGAGTACGAGGTCCAAGAGAGCAGACACAGCCTGGTCAAGATCACTAACTCCTCGAATACACTGTCTTCTGCAGGGCTCCCAATACAGAACTGAGTTACAAATTAATCCAATCTGAATCCTATAATAAATCTAGATTCGATTCTGTATTAGCTACAATCAGTTTTGAGAAAAAAGTGGGATTTCACCCCCCTCCCCCTCCTTTTCTTATATAATAAGAATCTCGGGAATCTTAGGAAGGGGTGTAACATTGCACGAGTTCAATTCAGTGACGAAATGTTAATAATTCTACTTAAACTTTCCAACAAAGAGGTACCATGATACTGAAGATACAATATCTGGGCTACTGGGTGGAGCCAACTAGAGCTCCCTTTGCATGTGGAAAATGCTGCCTCTCGATTTCTATGGGGCATCTGTTTGCCTTGCAGATGGATATGCCATTCCTGTCCTGGGATGCTGCGGTGCAACATAAGGAATGTTGGCATATGACACTAATAAGTGTCAGGTGTAACTGGGCAAAGGAGTGTTCCTTGCCCTCCAAGGCTGCACAAGCTGCTGCCACTTCAGAGCTCAGATGGTGACCTCTGAGGCCAGTGGTACAGGATGTCCTCCCTGCTGTGGCCTGGCACCCAGGCCTGCTGTGAGCAGGGAAGAGCTCAGATAGCACAGTGCCCAACAAGTGGAGCAGCATCTCTCTTCCTGCCTCATGTAAGATTAGGTTGGCAGCAGAAGTGGGGATGGGGAGTTTTCCTCCTTGTTCTGCAGCCTCTGACCCTTTCTAGAGCAGGCTGGTTAGGAGTAAGCAATGTTGACAATGAGAGTCAGGTGGGTTTGGAGAAGGGTCCCCCTTCTTCTTCCTCCACACCTGCCTGACTAGGCTTGTCACAGCCTTCTGTGGCTCCAGCGCTGCTTCTTCAGATTGCTCTGAAGGGAATATTAACATTCTCTAATAACTCTGTCAGACTTATCGAGGGATTTGTTTTATTAATTCCAAGGATGGATACAGCAAACAGATTATAGCTTGGGCCACTTCATAGGCTTAACGAGCCCCTTCTCTGCTTACTTATCACTTTTTTTTCCAAATCTCCTTGTGTTAACTCCTTTTTCTGTTCTTTGTGTTACTATTTATTGAATATCCTCAGTGCTGTATATGTCACAGGGAATATGCCCAAAGTTCATTCCTGTCCATCATTTTTTGGATGATAAGAGAGGAATGGAGGCAGCACAATTTGCAGTGGATTTGGGGGCTGTAAATGCCTTTGGTAGCTGTCATGGTGATGTTCTCAGAACAAGACAAAGCTGAAAATACTCAGCATGCGTGCAGGTTCTTCCTCAACAGGAATAGAGGTCCTGTCTTTCTGTGGCATATGGTGGGTAATGCCCTGGTTTCCAGTCATTGTGTCAGTCTTGCAGGTGAAACACCACAGGCCTGATTTCAGTAATTTGATCCAATAGCAGGGTGCCTGGAATGAAACTAGTTTTAGCTTCTTGGGTCACATGGCTAGGTTACTTTTATCATAAGCTCCAAGATAGGCTAATTTTTGTGGTGCTCAGCATGGGAAAGTCCACTGTTGTGCACCATCATCATCAAGCTCCCTGTTGTATTTGTGTCCTGATAACCTTCTAGCATTATTAGCTTTGCTGGATCTGATAGATGTAAGAAGTATCTATGTTGTTGAATCCAGGGAAGGC